>NC_092080.1:17838333-18141363 GCF_043229965.1 Drosophila suzukii | reverse complement strand
CGACTTGCCACAGAAATTGCAGCGAAAACAAAAGCAAAACCTCTATTGCAATGCGGCTGTGTGTCTTCCACATCATCATCATTATCATCTTTGGATGCATCTCGTTGCCACGCCTCGTTTAACTTCGAGGGGGCGTGGCAAAGGCGGGGGGGAGTGCAGGGCGCTTAACTCAATTGCATATGCAACATTTCGCTGCTACAAACTGCAATCTTGACTGTGCCGGCATGCAACATGTTGATGTAATATGCAAATTGTATGCAGTCGCCATTGTCTCGGCAGATTTCCTAAGAAACATTTCTCCTCCTGCCAGATTGCTGTTGTCGTCGTCGCGAAAAATGAGGAAGCTGGAAAAGCGGGATCTCAGAAGCTTTCAACCATGGAAGTAACTGTCAGACCGAGGTGGATGATCTGGGAAAATCTGAGGAAATTGCAGTTCTAACCCATCGTAATTTATGAAAAACAATGAAATTAAGGTGTTCTACAAATTGCTAAAGCTTAGAACAATGCCTGAAAAATCAGAACAAATAAGACATATCTTTTTCAAGTTCTTAAACGAATTCCTGTTTTGTAAATAATTTAATTTAAAAGAAGAATTAAATCTATTTTTAATATATCGTCTTATAAAACACATATTTTTCTCTTTAATTTTCTTCAATTTATAAACACCCAATTAAGCATTTCTCTTTAATTTGTTTACTCAAAAATGTACAAAAATTGTATTATTTTTTAACTAAAAATGTAATAAAATATGACTGAATAAAAAAAAATGTTTTTTGAAAAACATATTTATTTCTTTAATTTTTATCCGCTGTTTTTTTCATAGCTTTTCTTTACTTTGTTTACTCAAAAATGTATAAAAAAGCAACTGCATGCAATACAGACAGATTGAAAGTTTACCATATGGTATATAATGTTTTTCCCGTATGGATATGAAATGTTAAAATGTTTGTCTTAAACAAATTGTGCCATTCGCTGCTTAACAAATTTTTTTCCGGTCTTCGCTCGAGGTCAGCCCTTTCACACTAACTTTTTTTCTCCCACCCACTTTACCCCTTTATGTCTCCAAATACAATCAATTTAAAAGTTGCTCTACATTATGCCATCTCCACGCACTTAATGCAATCTATCAAAATGCATTAAGAAAATGGAGAAAAAATATTGCAGCTGTTGTGCACTGGAAAGTAAAGTTTTTTCTTGGAATTAATCAATCTAAGATTAATAAAAAATTTACAAAAAATAAGGAAATGGAGAAAATTTCTAAATGTTTTAAAAATTTTCCGAATTTTGGTAACTATTAATTTTGTCCTAAAAACCTAGAAGCATAATAACCACAAATGAAACTTATTTTCCAGTGTGGTTTTTGATGTTGCTGTTGAATTTAGTGGGTCACTGTGGAGCAGCTTAATTGTGATATATCACTTTACACGCCGCAGCGAGGGGAACCAAATTGAGATATGTAAAACAAAAAACAAGAACGGAACTTCAAAACGATCCGACAGACCCAATAAAGCCAGAAGCCACAAAATATTAAATGCAATTGTTCCTACCGAAAAATGTAGCCCAAAAAATTAGCTTTAAGACGGAAAAAAAAGGCCATGCCCATACACTCCGACAATCCGCTGAAGGAAAACATTTTTCCATTGGCATTTCCTTTTTGCATTTGTGATTTGCTCCCCTTTTACCCCAATTCGCCGACGAAAATTGCACTTCTGTGTGCCATTTGGTCTTTCTGCCTTGACTGGAAAATTCCCTCGCGTAGCTGACAGCAGCTGCCACCCACTGCCACCCCCTAACACCCAGTGCCACCCCCTACCACCCATTCTGAAGAGCCTATCAAAGCTATACAGCCTCCCAACCAGCCCATCCCCCTTTTATTTGCATTAAGCCCGGCCATTTATTTGTATATTTTATTGTGGAGCATATTTTCCGCTAAAGTTTTCCTCTCTTTTTCGCCTTTATGAATGAAAACATCGAGGGGTTGGGCGGCGGAGTGGGCGTTTTTCCTGGGGAGGTGGGGGTCGAATGAAATGATTTTCTCTGTATTATACGTTTTTCGTCTCATTTTTATTTTTACGCATTTCTTGCGTGTCGTCTTTGCAACGCTTTTGTCTTTCCCTCAGCTCTTTTCTCAGCCTTTTGGTCGCCCCCAAAAATAAATGTTGTTGTTTAGTTTACTTTTAGTTTATCCAAGGGGTTTTTTTCGGAGGGGTTTGCTCTATTTTCTTCGCCGATAAGAGTAATATATGTGTGTGCGTAGCTCACTTGTCTCTCGATTTATTCAACGATTTTCGGGGGGCCTTGCGTGTGCGAAGGCAATTCCAACGAGCAAATGGCCAAACGACTCAAATTACCCGGCTGCAGTTTGGCTTAACCCCACGGAAACGCTGTATTCTATTTATTTACCTTTCGGCGGTTACTAGGTCTACTGTTATTGTTGTTCTTCACCAACAATCTCCCCTTTCTCGAAACGGGTTTGTGTGTTCTTTCTATTTTTGGACAGCTTTATGACTGGCTAATTGGAGGAAAGGGTTATGATCTGGTTATAAATGGAGGTTGGAACGGATTACGCGGGCTTGGCGTTACTGAAGGGTGTTTAAATGCTTTAGAACCAAAAATGGAAATCAACTTTCTTTTTGGTTTCTTGAAAAATGTAAGGTTTTTTTAAGATCATATGATGGATCATAATCCCTTCCCTAAAAATCAACGGGGTTTTTCATCAAACATCTTCAAATTGATCATTTAGAAATGTGAAGTGAGATCTTTTAGTATACATATGAGTTGAAAGAGCGAACATTTACTGAATCAGCTAATGATTATTAAATCGATTATATCATTTCGGGTTAAGTGCAATAAAATGAGTCATATTTTTGTTTTTCAGAGAGAGGGAATTCACCATTTGACCAATCCCATAAAATGTAACCATCTGATCTGCCACTTTTTCTCTCCCTGTATACCGAGTGCCCCCAAAACCTGACTCATCCATTGCCCAAGGCCCAAAATGCCCCACTCAACTGAATCCCAACACTCGACCATTCAACACTCGCATTTACTGACCATTTCTAAGGCCTCTCTGCGCATTCGGGCATGTAAAATACAAAAACATGTATTTTTCATTTATCATTCTATTTTTTTCGCTAGATCTTTTTTAATTTGTTTGCAAAAACACACTGTGCCACGAGCAGAGCATTTTCACATATTCGTGGGGAATATGTGCCGTTAAATTGAATTGCACCCCAAAAGAGCAGAAAATAAATTGACATTGAATGTAAAATTTATTGAAATTGTTTACGTGGCACACTGGGTCCTAACGTTGTCGAGTGTCGTTATGAAAAACAAAGTACATTTGCAGTGGATAGAAAAAAAGAAAGAGATTTCTCCGGGAGGTTTCTCCTCTCGAGCTCTTTTCACTGGAACCACCTTTCTGCTCCAGATGCGCCCTCAACGGGGCCCTTCTGCAACTGCAACCGAGTGCAACGAGCCGGTGCAAGATGGACATGGTCTTTTCTACAACTGTGGGTCAAACATACATACCCACGTATATCTCAAAGTCCGGCACGAAGCAAAGCTCGGCATTTTCTGGCTTTTCACTCGCAACTCCCTGCTTTTTGGTCTCCGGTTACCGGGGAGGGGGTTTTGTCTTCGCACTGCGGTGTCTGCCTCACTTTTGCTCATATTTCGCATGGCCAACTAACGGGCCGCGTTGTCTTTGGGCCAATGCCTTTTTAAGTGTGACTAATTATGACTCGGTTGAGGTGTTATTTTCTTGCCGCGAGTTCAACGATCTGGCACTTGGAACTCCAGGTCTCCAGGTCTTATAGCCCCCCGCTGCAAAAAAGGGCTGACCCCAAATCGTTTTTCAGGCCTCTTGCGCAATTTGTATCGATTTCGTGTGGCAAGAAATCCTGCAAGATTTAGGAGACCAAGGGGCGCCAGCTATTGACAGAGAATACTCGCAAAAAAGGAATAGTTCAACCAAGTAAGCTGGGCAAATATTTTGGCTGCAGTTTCCCAAGAGTTTGAGCTGCAGAGAAGGGGAGGCGCTGCTGCTGAAATTATGCAGGCAATTTGGTCGGAAAACTCTTACGTACAATTTGTTACGAGTTGACAAGAGGAAGGCAAAAGCCCGATCTGCCTGTATCAGGTAATCAGTCTTGACTTGGCTTTGACGGGGCTGCTGGCTAAGAGCCAAACAGAATTGATGATGTGACATAAGAACCAAGTGCTGAACTTTGCCAGCTCTTAGAGGAAGTTACTCAAGATAATCAGAGCATTAAATGTGGTAAGAAAAATAGAGAAGTTTTCACAGATATTATCTTTTCAATCATTTCCATTCATTCTTGGGTTAAGACTTCCCCTCCTCAAAGCAGATAAGGGTTCAGCAAATCCTATCTACATTTCATGTTAGCTCATTGCTATCTACTACATTGTTATTGTCTGCCTAATAGACATATACATTTCGCAATTCATTATCTCAGTTTATGTTTTCAACCATGTGCTGAGGCCAGCTACCTGAGAACCTGGTTCTAAGCTACCTGACTAGACGGCCAACCCAACCCCGACCATTTCCATATATGCAAAGATATTAGGGAACTCGGGTGGGGTCCTCCTCGGTAAGCTTTAAAGCAGTAAAAATGAGCAGAGCCTAAAGAGGCTTTTGCCAGATGATGAGACCCCAGCACAGTCAAGATAAAAAACCGCCAGCGATAAGAGCGTTAACAAAATAATAACAAAATAAAAAGCATTTACATATAGCCAGAAGGTCGTGTTCGGACAGCGAGAAGTAGCTGTATTCCCGGATGGTAAGTCAGTCACCTATAAAAGGGGGGAGGGGGGACTTGGGCCATTAGTGAAATGGCCCTGTCAAGAACTGCGGCCTGGCCAGCAAAAAAATGTGTGTATGGCTTATTTGGTTTAGACCTTCATTCACTTCATCCTCCTAACGTCTGTTCTATTTGCCTTTGCCTCTCTTAACGTGCTTCATTTGGTTTTAGTAGAAGGTAGCCACTAATTTGCAGCATCATCAAGGCATTTCTGTTGGTTATGGACCAAATCTAATAAGAGCTTTATGAAGATGGAAGAGATCGGATATCTAATAGAACATTAAGGGGAGTATTCGGACTTAGCTACTTAAGCAGCCAAAAACACTTGAACTCATGGTATAAGCCTTAAACATAATGTTGTACTTTATTGAACTTACAAAATATCTTAAAAATTAAGCAAGCTGGATTTTTTATTGTTTTTTTAATAACACAGACTCAATTAATAAATAAATTTTGACCAAAAAAAATGATGAGATGTTTTTAAAAGCCGACTCTCTGATAAAATCCAAAATATTTTGTTTTTCCTAGTGCATACAAAAACTGTTTGTTTTGTTCTAGAAAAATCTAATGATCACATTATAGGGATTTCTCTCTGTCTGATGTAAGCTCTAGAATAGTGGCATTTAAAGAATTTCTTTGGCTGGAAGAAAATGTCTCCGCAACCATTTTAAAGATTTAAATTTTGTATGATGTAAGCTCTAAATAGCCGTATCTCTGAACATTTACAAAATGTCTATGGCCCGAATGAAGACCCTCCCTATACATTTATCACGATCTCAAGGTAGCTGAGAATTATTTGACGAAAAATCTCAATAAATTAAGAGATAAAAATATCTACCTTGACCAAATTGCTGAGATGTTTTCAGATGAGTCGCAGCGATATTACACTGTGGTACTTGGGCCTTCATTATCACGTAGGCTCTCCGCGATCCCCACCTTTTAATTGTAATTTATATCCTCCGAGTATGTGGAATAGCACACTGAGAAAAAGGGTTATCTTAACTGTTTTGATCTAAATAGGTATTAACAAAACTCTCTAAAGATAATATATATCTTTTCTGGAGCTGTTGGCTTATATGCCCCAATATGCTTAGTAAGAATTTTAGATAAGATAATATGATGTTTTTCTTAAATTATCATTACTTATGATGAAATAAAAAAATTATAAAACAATATAGTTTTAATGCTCTTAAATCATGAACAAGTATTTTTGATTTAAAAATGTTGAATTGAGATTTTAGATGGAAAAAAATGCAGATCTTAAATTTAGTTGGTGCAATGTTGAAACAAGACATCTCTTAACTGTGTCTTGATTTCAAGATTGCAAGCTCATTTTTTTTATATAGATTTTTTTCTCAGTGCAGACTTTGCTGCAAGCTCACCTTGGGATCCAAAATGCTGCGCTCTAGGCTATCCTCACGATTCATGGTTGTTGCGGTGCTGCCGGTGCCAGTGCTGCTGCCACCGCCGCCCCCGCCTCCGCCGCCGCCGCCCATGCTGCCGCCACCCTCCCGCTGGCTGCTCCGCTCCCGTTCCCGCTCCCGCTCCTGCTGCTCCAGCCGCAGGCGAGCCCGCTCCACCCTGGCCAGAGTCGGACTGTCCAGGATGGAGGGCGCCCGCGAGGGGGGCCGCGAATTGTTGGCCGCATTCGTGTGCAACTGCTGCAGTTGTTGCTGCAGCTGCTGTTGCTGCTGCTGTTGTTGCTGGTGGAGCGTCTCGAGCGTGGCACTGTTGTTGGAGGAGGTCGACCCGGGAGTGGGCGTGGCCGAGGACGAGGAGTTGGTCATGGTGGCCGTCGACGTTGTGGAAATGGATGTGGTGTGCATGAGCATTTTACGTTCTGTTGCTGTTTCTACTTCTTAGCCTACGTTGAAGGTTTTTCCTTTGCTTTTCTTTTTCTCGATAGTTGGTTGGTTGAATTTAGCGGTAACTTAACTGCAACGCTTGCTTATTATTTATGAGGGAAATGTTGCACTTTTCGACTTGACTGTGGGTGGAGAATTGAAGGGAGAAACCCATTAGGCTTTTGACTGACAGCAGTGTGTTTTTAAAAAGTAAATAAAAAGTTTATTGCGTTTTATTAAAAGTCTTTTGTATGTTTAAGAATTAAGTGGGATTGTGGTTTTTATTTATTTTGTATGCATCATGTGTTGACTTGGATCGCAAGCTACTCTGATATATTTCTTTGTTTTAAGTTTTAAAATTTTTTAACAATGATCAATTAAGTTTTTTGCCTGACTTATCTGCATTTTAATAAATATATTAAATTCAGAAGCTTATATACATTTTTTTAAATATTTGTTTGACCAATGGAATAATCCTCTATATTTTCTGGAGGACCGGAATTCTAAAATGATCCTTAATCTACCTCTCAATCCACCAAACACATGTTTACACCTAAGTTTTTACTCTAGAAACCCTTGACACCTTGTGTAATTTATGTCTCCCTCAATTGCATTTCTTATCACTGCCATCCATTCCGCTCACTTAATTTATGACTCCTCTATCTGTCCGCTGGCAGCCGCCAATTTCGGCTTGTTATTATTGCCATTTTCCTTTCAGCAATCCACAAAGGAGTGCAACCAAGAAATAGCTAAATACAAAAAAAAAGCATACCGAGATATAAAAACTAAACTAAAACCAACACAAGAGCGCAGTCAATAATTTTCACAAAACTGGTTTTTCTTTTTCGGGTTTTTCGGTCTGGGCAGGTCTCTAAAGTCTGTTGCAGGTAGTTTTTACTTTCGCACAATAAACACTGCGTATCTTTTTTTTTGGTTGGGGAAGGGGTAGGGTAAGGAAGGGGGAAACTGCAAAGTGCATGCCGAAAGATACAAATGTATCTTTTGGCATTCGCACCGATTCTTGGGCACTTTTCAAGCTGTTTATTGGCCCGATCGGATCAGTTTGTTTGCTGACGTCGGTTGGGCATATTATTTATATTTTCTTGGCGCGTTGCTTTCGCATATGGGATGCCAAACACGTTTGTTTTGATATTTCCGCTGACATATTAATTCTTGAATTTGGTTTCGTTGGTAATTGGTTTGTTGGTTGGTTTGTTGCACATACTTCTTTAGGTTGAAATTGAATTTGTTGGCAGCGCGTCGCGTCGCATTTCTTTGCGGTTTCTCGGTGTGTGTTTGTGGCTTGGCAAATTGAAAAAACCAATTTTGTTATTGGCCAAAATTTTATTTTCAAATTGAGTTGGTCGCGCAAAGCAAACGAGCGACCGAAGCGAAGGCGAACTGTCCACGCGAGCTGCCCGTCGATGACTGTCGCAATGAAAACTGGTTTTCCTCAGAGTCCGTGCATCGGCATGCGGTTGTCGCGTCGAACATGTTCGAGAGGCGCACAGTGGGTCGACATGACTCGGAAATATGGGTTTTCAATTGAGTTAAGGAACGAGTAGGGCAATTTTCAAAGAAATTTATCGTCGTTATAAGATATTTTAAAATATTAAACTGCTGTGGTCTTTCGTATCATGCCCGGCTATCCGTCCCTGTTTGAAAGAGTTTTCTACATTTTAATTGAAATAAACCTGTTAATGTTAATATAAATGTAAATATTAATGTTAAAATACTTTTTTGCGAATGCGTCTCAAAGGCAGAAAAGATGTGTCCATGCGCCTACAAAAAGTATTAATTTATTATCAGCAGAAGTTCATTTTTTTTTATTTGACCAATTTATTTTCAAAATATTTTTTTTAACACGATTGGCTGTTTAATTTATATGCTGGAACCCTTCTTTACAAAATACAATAGCACCCAACAACTAAGTTGAACCTTGTGTCTTGTTAATTATACCCTTGAAATACCTTATTGAAATAAACCTATTCATGTTCATATTGATGTTAAAATACTTTACTGCGAATGCATCTTAATAAAGTTTATAATTTTAAGTGAACCAGCATTTTATTTGACCAATTTATTTTAAAAATATTGAATATGTTTTATGTTTTTCACTAGCACTACTATTTAAAAAGATAAAAAAAAACACCCAATCACAAAGTTGAACCATGGTCTTATTAATTTAAGGTTTTGCTATCGCGTTTTTTAATAGTCTCTGTTTTTTTTTCGACGTTATTATTTTTCTTTTTTACGTTATTAAAAGATGTATAAAAAAGTTTTAACATTTTTCCCATCTTTTTATTTATGTTTATTACTTAAAAAGAGCTGACCCACTGTACCGCGTTATAGTTGCGATAATAATTTCCCAGTATTTTGATTTGTTCGTTTAGTCAGCAGGGCATCACACAAAATTAATAAAAAATAATCTTTTATTTCCTGGAATTTAACTTGGAAATGTATGAAACATCTTTACCAGCGACATTTTCTTGAGTTGTTATATTTTCAATGAGCTATCTTTCAGTTCTTAAAGTAAAATTTCTCTGTATCTTTTTTTAAACTTAGTTTTGAAAACAACTCATTTGTTATTGTTTACATTTAAAGATTCCGAATAAGTTTTTCATAGCATTTTTTTTTTGGGTAATATAAATTCCCAAAACAAACCGACTTGCAACCTACTCATATCGAACTCGAACGCACAGTCAAGAAATTCCTTCACATAAGAAGAATAAAATATTATTAATGTGATGAATGCGAATATGGGAGATAAAAGCCAAAGGCTTAAGCCACTATATGATGATCAGTATGGAACGTATACATTTTCTACATTTCTTCCACAGAATATTATTATAAAATATTTTTATCGTTTCTTTCTTAGTTCAAATGTTTTTTTCTTTGGAAGTAGACAGATTTTGTTCTTTTCTCCCTTCAGATTCCCTTGCGTTGGTGGTTGGAAAACAGGTTGTTCCCTTGGCTTTGACCTGGGGATTTAAGAGGTTTACGGGTCTCTCGGCAAACGAACCACAAATTGTTGCACGCTGGACCAGTTCAATGTCCCAAAATCGGTTTGGGTGTCGTTTCAATTTCGTTAATTCTTTTATTCCCGAATGAAATAATCGAACACTCGACAATGGAAGGGAAAGCGAACAGCACTTGACTCATTGTATCATTGAAGACCAAATTACCATAAGATAGGAATAGCTGTGGACTCATCGGGTCTAAGAGTTGTCTGGGATTCCATCTTGCCTTCATAAAGATGATTCACAGTGAATTTCACATACTGGCACACATGTAAATTTTGCGGTATTCGAATCACGCAATTATGCAAATCACCGGCAAATCGCTAAATCGCTATCTGCCTTTACTTTGCGCCAAACTCCAAGACGGAACGTGCCATCTTGGACGATCTATGCGGGTCTCTATAAGATTTTGGCTACTCCTCGACTTTAGTTTCAAATTACCAAATTGACACGCCATTCATGAGTCTCTAAATCTTATTTTGGGCTGGGTTCTCTTTGGTCTGGCGCCAGGCATAATTTTTTAATTTCTGATATAAATGCCTTGAAAATTTGTCGTGTCTCGCGCATCGCTTCCTATGGTTTTATGTTGTGTGTTTTTTGGGGATTCTTAGAAATTGAGTTGTTCGGGCATATATCGAATGGATTTTATTTTTTGATTTTGTGTCTGGCGACCGTCACAAGTGGTTTGATAACTTTATTGGCTGTGTTCTCAATGTTCCCCTGTCTGGCCTGTGTTCGTGTAATTTGTTGTGATTATCGGATCATGATTGGGGTTTTAGAAACGTGATCGTGGTGTGGGAGACAAAAGTTGTTCTAAGACACATTCGGAGCTAACATATCAAAATTATGATTGAGGGACAATGGTGTCAGCCCCTATCTTATCATTGAAGGATTACAATAGCAGCGGTATATGGAGGGGACCGAAAAAGTTATATCTTGTTGGTATAATCTTGGTTGTTCAAAGAAAACATGCAATTAGTAGCTGGTATTTCTATAACTTTATACTTTGAGTTATTATCTAAGATGTGTTTGTCCTATCTTACATAGCTTAGCCATTTGCTCTATGTCTAAATTAAAACTTCTTGTCTCATGGATTCCTAACTAATTGAATCAAACGAAAAGTACTTAAAATATTTATTTAGCAATCTAATGCTTATCTAATCGGAATATATATAAACATTTAATAGGCTCCTAAGTGTGCCATTTGTGGTGTCTTTTCATAATCATTCAAATGTTTCTATGGCTTTCTATAGCTTCCATAGATGGCGGCGTTTTGTCTTGGGTTGCTGCTTTTCTGGTTCTGTGCCGCATTTCCGTTCCGTATTGGAAAAAGCTTCGTTGTAATAATTTTTTTTGTTCTAACATTTTCAATGGTTTATCAAAATGCCGGCGACGCCGTTTCGTCTGGTCGCCTTTTAAGACTAAAGTTTCTTCTGTTCTTCCCTGGCTTTGTTTGGCTCTCTCTTTCTATGTGTGTTTCCGTCCCTCTTTCTCCTTGCATATCGACTTGGCCATATCTTTAGTATGCATTCGACGCATCCGAGAAGTTTTTTCCATTTTTATCGCAAACTTTGGCAGGGCAGGAAAAGGCGCGTTCGGACTTTGTGTTGCGCTCTTTTTCCTCTTTTTTTCCCATATTTCATTTAATTGTATGGGTGTATGGATGAAGATTTGTCATATGTTTTGTATGCACTGCATAAAACAATGCCAAAGTGACATTTCCTCAACTCGCCTTTCACTCTTATCAGCTGGAGAAGAAAAAGCAGCTGGCTTCGGGCTCAATATGCTGGTTGTCGGATGCCGATTGCTGATTCCAATCCCAATCCACCCGTCCCGCCCTTCTCCACTTCGGCATTGTGAATCGGTCTTTAATACTCCTACAATCGTCTGACTGGACTCCCGATAAGCCCCTTCACCAAAGTGATAATACGGCAAAGAACTGCCGAGTCAAAAGAGCAAACTGCGCTCTGATTGCCAACTGACGATTGTCGATTGCTGCAATTGATGATTGTAAAAGCTTCCTATAGTAACATAAATGCTTTGTTTTTAGCTATGAGTTCTTAGATTGTAATGATTGTAATAGAATACAGATTCTACATATTCCAAACCTACCTATAATAAAAACGTATTACCGAGATTGATATACAATTTTTTCATTTTTAGTAAGTTGTATTACCTTGTCAAGGTATTTATTATCACTCATTTGATAAAGTGACTTCCTTTTAATAATATAAATAAATTTCTTGATCATTGCCAAGAGTTTCTTCCTCACTTTTATTCTGTTGCATTGATTAACTTGCAGTTTGCATTTTTTCCCGATTGCAATTTCATCTTGCTGCGCTGATGGCATGTTTTCAAAACACCCATCCCATAAATCACTGATAAATTGTCGAAGTATGCATAAAGTACTATTCCATTTGTATTAATTTATATGGCTTTTGTTGCAGCGACTGATTGTGCATTTTTCTCTGAATCAGTTTCCGTGGGTTGTTCGTGGTCAGGCACTGACCATGGGCAATTAGTCAACGTGCGGCGCTTGTAATAGAAACTAATAGCCACTCCTATTCCAATTCCAAATTCCCATTCCCCGACAAAGGCATTCCAAAAACACGCATTCTCTTCTAGCGAGTTCAAAGAGACCGTTCTATCAGGGGACCGGGGTACTTTTAATTAGCTGTGTAAATTGGTCGAAAAAATTAAATTAATTAGTCTAAGCGATGTTAATAACTTTATCGGCGTTGACAACTTTACTGCCCATCAAACGGGGGCTCGACTTTGATTGTAAGTTGTGACGAGAACAGATTTAATAGTGATGAGGAAACATCTAAAGAAGGGGAACACTTATACGGGGCCACTCAATTCTGAAATAACTTAATTTTATTATTTATTACTTTCGAACAAGAATGCTGAACAGTAGAATCGAATACTAATATTGTATTCCTTCGGATATTTAAAGGTTCTATTCGGTGTATTGCATTTTGAAGTAATTAAACCAAATCTATTATCATACGCTGTATTTATTAAAGTTTTTTCATAGTCTATGGTTTTATAAAACCATACTACTATAGACCTATATCTACTATAATCAATATTTTTTTATAGTTCTCTGAGTTTTAACCAATTATAGTTTCGGCCTTGACTTTATCTTCTGCTTTACTTCCACTCTTCCTACTATAATAAGCCTACACTATTCTTATCTTATTATATTCTATTAATATCAATTATAATCAATACTTTCTTCATAGTTCTCTGAGTTTTAACCAAACTGGTTCCAATTATAGTTTCAGCCTTGACTTTATCTTCTGCCTTACTCCTTTTCCACTCTTCATATCAACTAGTTCGCATACCGATTCACATTCTTTGGCCGACTACCTGGCCTCCGTGGTCCACAGGTAGTCGAAATCCACTCATTGAAAACGCTCATAATCTTATTAGAATTCGATTGGGGTGCGAAAGTCGTTTGAATTCGAGCTGAAAAAAAGGTTTCCCACTCCCACCATCTCATTTCATTAAAATGGTTTCGATGTTCGCCGGTATTTCTTTTGTCCCTCTGTCTATCGCATCTTTTCAATAATAATTCGGGTCTTATTTAACCACCAACGGAATACAAAAAAAATCGCCTGGCCAATGAGTTTTTGGATGAGATGGGTGAAGAGGCTGAGTCACGATGTGAGTTTCGTGGAAGAGACACCGATGAAGATGGGGATCTGCGATGATGATGCACAGCAACCAGGACAAATTGATGGGGCCTTATAAATGTCTGATTAATCGCTGGCATAAAAGCCAAGAGTTTTATTTTTTAAGATACAAATTCGTATTTTATCGCCGTTTTCGATTGCCACTTTTGAGCAGAGGAACTATAAATTCCCAAATTTTCATTGCATACTTTTAAGTGGCCATAAATATTCGATGACAAACAGTCGCAGAGATGCACTTTTAGGCATCCCCCACAAATATTCCACTGAGAGATATCAGCTAAAATGAAGCCTTTAGAACGTGATAGTTCCGCCGACTTTTTGGGGGCGTGGCAGGTGCTAGAGGCGCGTGCCTAAGTGCCGCTTGTCTAGACTGCTCAACTAGCAAATGTCAAATGAAATAAATTTCTATTCCTTCCCCGCAACGAGCAAGGTAAATATTAGTGAGTAATTGAAAAGGCTGGCTCAGGAGTGCTCGGAGGAAAAGCGAGTGGTACACTGCTAAACGTCAGTCATTGTTGTTTGTTGTTGTCGCTGACTTTTGGTGGGAAAAGCGGAAAACCTAAAGGACGATGGAGAGAAGCCTTTGAGAAAGTCTGCGATGCCAGACCTGACTGCTTTGGGATTTAACGAAGCGAATCAAAAGAAGTAAACAGATGGATTGATATAATAAATATAATTGAACATGAAATACACTTTCCGTAAATCAAAAATGGTGTAACAGAGAATATTTAGTTTAAAACATTAGACCCCATATTGTCAATTGTTAAGCAAAGGAGTTTACAGAAAGTACATTTAAATAACTATATTTATAAAACTGTCCTAAAAATATTAAGATTAAGAACTTATACTGCCAGAGATAAAGCGTCATAATTTTTTCCTAATACTCTACATAAGTAAATATTTTATTACATTTCTATTCTAAATAAATGTTTCTGCTTAACACTAAAACAAAATGATATGTTGTCGATCGCTAATTTCAATAAAACTGGAATTTTGTTTACAAATTTTTAAACGAAAAAAGGTATAAAATAGTTTACAATGTCTTGGCACTTTTTCTTATCTTCAAAAAGAGTGTTTTAAAAGTGGAGAGGATAACGTGCCATCTTAAGAAAATCCTTTTCAGTTTATTTTTTCTTCATTCCCTTTTCATAAGCAAGCCTCAAGCCATCATTCAAAGGCCTCAGCCCCATTTGGCGTTAATTAGTTTGGCAAGGCTGCGGGCGTGTGACTTTCACCAATCATTTACAACAGCAGCACCCCGTTTTCTTTCCTCCCCTCTGCTCTTGGAAAATCCTACGATTTTTTCCCTTCAGCCAAAACAATTTTCATTAACAGTCAGTCGCCGTCATCGACAGTTGCTGACATGCCTTTCCCCCAATCCACTTCTGACCTTATTTCTCCCCAACCCAAAACTGATCCCCTTTTCGTGTCGCTCTTCTGATTACACATTTTAACGCCATTTTTGGCGCAACTTTTTCTCTTTTGACTTGGCCGTTAAACCCTTTAGGCCACAGGAGGGGTGAAAAAAGTTTCCTCCTCGGTTGGGCGAACAGAAAATGAAAAGAATCTCAATGAAGGGTTAACAAGGAAAATTTGATTTATTTGATGAGTTTCTCTGTTTGCCAGAGAAGAAGCGTTTAATGAGCATGAAAATGAACTTGCCAAAGGTTGTGGAGCTTGTTGGAAATGGCCAAAACAGAAACTAGAAAAAGCTGGCTGGAAAAACTTTGAAAGTGTAATTAATCAGGAAAGTAGAAATTAAATGAGTAGTGAAATGTAATTGGAAATTGCTTAAGATTTAATTGAAGAAAAGGGGAAAATCAATTATGAAGTACTGTGTTATTTTAGGAAGTTCAATAAAAGTAAAGCTGTTTAAGATATTCTGGACAAAGAATTTTATTTTCTTTTTGTCGTTAGTATAGTAGATTGTTTTCCCCCATTTTTCAATGCTTTCAATTCATTTGTTTTATTTTATTTGTCGATTGACAATAGAAAACTTTCTTTATTTCCGCTTTATCGTTGGATCACTGGCATTGCTTATGTATGTCACATTATTGCCTTATCCAGTCCATGCCAGCCTAGACAAAGGACATTTCAGTGCCGGCAATGGAATTTCAATGCACTCCCTATTATCCGCCCATCCTTCAGGGCCAGTCTCTAATAAACAAGCGAAACATTTTCCTCCCACTTTTCCTCTAAATTCAATAAAATGCCAAGAAAGCAAAGGGAAACTTTTCAGTGTCGCAACAAAGCCGCTGATTATCCAAGTAGCTTCTGGGATATCCTCCAGGCACCTCCGCCTCCTTATTCGCAGGATAGGGGCGTGTCAAGTAAGCAAGTGACATGAATAATTCCCAAGTCGCTTGGGCAAACATATCCATAGCGAAACCCTTATTGTAATCACATTTGGCCAAACTCAAATGGAAGTTGTAAATTCAATTAGATTTAATTTACGCAACTTTGCTGCGAACCCAAAGCGAAGGGGAATGAAATAAAGCCAAGGGGAAGAAATGCGAAGAACTTCGGAGCCAAACTTTTACTCACTCAGGTTGGCGGGCATAATTAACTAAGAATGCGCAGTCTTAAAGTTTTCGTAAACTTTAACAAGTCCGTTGCAGCGTCAAATGTCAAGTAAGTACCTGACATTAAATGTGCAAAAATTGCAAAAGTTTTCTCATATAAAAAGCATATTAAATCATTTTTATGGCAACATTTCTTGGTTTTTAGTTTAGAAGGGGGGAGGTACCGACTTTATTCCACCTGTTTACATTGTTCTTGCGGCAGTTCCCCTTGCTCGTTTTTTATGCCAAGCTCATTCCCGTTTTATGCGCCATTTGGCCAGGCTCGTTTAGTGTTTTCGCCTCGTCTAGGCTTTACTTGGCTCACAGTGCGTATGAGTGATATTTTTATGATCAGCGAATCTAGAGTTATAGTTCATTCAGAGAATTATGAGTGAAGATGTTTATGAGTACTTCTGCAGTATATTTGCAGTTAAATTACTGTCATCTAAAATGTATAAACTAATGCAAATGTAGATTATCAGTGTTTATTCTCTCACAAAGCTAGCTTTACCTTTAGAATAATTTATCAGTTTATTAGATATAAATGGTACCATTTATCTTCCTTTAATTTAAATTCCTAAGTCCAGTGTATATATTCGATATAGAAATGTATTTTATTTTAGAATATTTTTAACAAAAAAAACGAATATCTAAAATATATTTTGTCGCCCTCAGGTCAGCTGCCTCCACACAGAAACAGCCAACTCGAATGGCAGGGGTTTTGCAGTATTTCTCTTTTGGCCATTGTAAATCAAGTCATCTTTGTGTATATACACAGAGTTTATATAGACACCGTATACATGGCAACTGAATTATCATAAGCAGTCACGTCAAGTGTTTGGCAACTGGTGCAGTGAAATTTCCACGGAGAGTGCAAAGTAATCGGAATGCAAAATAGTTCGCCAACAGCAGCTGCGACCAAAAAGTGAACTTGACATTTGACATGTGACAGCGACTGTGACAGCCAGACAAATAAAATGTAAACAAAACAAAAGCCAAAGCCAAAGTACTGAAATCGAGACAAAAGCAAGAAAAAGCAGTCACCAGCAGTTGACAGCATCATAATTTGGCGAAAACTTTCTGCCAACTATTCCAATCAGGCATGCAAATAAGAATGGGAAAATGTTAATTAACAGCCAGCTAACATGGTGATGAGGGACTGTACCTGGGCTGGTCGCCGTCAAGGTTAAATTAGCTAATTGGCTGAATGTGGCGTGACTAAATGAGCTGGCAAATGTCAGCATGCCAAAGTTGTTAAAAATATTTATGACACATCAGATATAAGAGGGCATTAACTGGGTGCCACTTAAATTCTTTAGTACTACGACTTAAAGTTTTGTTAAAGAAAATGTGTGAACGTTACTACTGGGCCTACCGTTTCTACCAATATAATATTTAAATTAGAATTGAAATGTTAAGGGCTGGCAAACGGCAGCAGGCTTATTTGCCGTGACGGTGATAATCTACCCCGGAGACTAAACAGGCCCAAATGGAGTAGACTCTAAAAAAAGGGAATGGAAAAAGACAGGCAAAATGCAAAACGACAGGCCACAGCAAAATGTCAAAGCCGCCAGACAAGCAGCTCAAGAAAAAAACAACCAACATTTTGTTAGGAAACCATCCCGTCGGTAGAAAAAAATGCATAATAAATAAGTGGCGTGTTAAAAAAAATAAAAAAACGAGTGCAAAAAGTGACCGCGCTGTAATCAAATTTGAATAACTCAAAGTAATCGAAAGGAAATGCAATAAAATTGGAAAATGCAAGAAAATCGAGAATAAAAATGTAACGTAAAAGCAGACACAAAGATAGTTGACAAAGAAAATTTCCTTAAGGCATGATTAGTTGAGAATTGGCTCTTATTGAGTGAATTAGCTAACAGCATGGGAAAGATAAGAATTAAAATAAAGTACTAAGCAGGTTCTATACCAACTGGAGTACATACATTTAATATGGATTCCTCACTAGTATTTATAGTTTAAAGATAGATATTATAAGAGCTTTTTCTTAAGCTTAAACAAAACCCCTGGCAGCAACAGAAAATCCGATTAAAATGTGTAAACACAGTAGAATTTCACGCATCAGACAACTATTATCACCCTGAAATGTTTCTAACTTAGTTTAAGGACAGAACTGCATCTCTTTTGCTACCAGCTTTTATTTTCACAATTTTAGGTGACACAATCCGGAAACTGTGAGACTCCCACTTTGTTCCTGCCACAATTTGAAAGGCTTTCAGGCTGCAATTGGCCGGCAGCCAAAACGACACTGGTCAAACAAGGAAACATTAAGCGGGAGGCTTCTGCCCCAAAAATCCTAACCAACAAGGAGGCATTCCTGCAATGGCACTGGTCACGCACTCTCGTTTGGCATTCATAAATCGCTTACCAAACTGAAATCTTAATCAGATTTGTGCAGCAATTTTGATGGCATTCGGCAGATCCTGCCAACCTGTCCGGACCGTAAATAGCAATTTGCCAGGCAGGCAAACGAGCAAAGAGCAATCTGTGCTCTTGACCAGAATTAAACGCGTTTTATCGAAGAATTGGCAACTTTGATTCAGATTGACGGTTTATTTCGGTCTGGTCTTCAAAGCCAATGGCATAAATGCCTGCAACTTGTATGGCCAAACTAATTAAATTAGCCAGGCAAATACACATAAGGCAAATGCCACCGCGTAACCGACGTCCAGCTGTTTAGTCAGTTAATTAAATTTGATTTGGCCACACACAAAAGCCACTTGGCCCTCAATTATGCAAGAGGTACTATATTGCAGGTTGCGCTTTTAGTTTCAATTAGCCTTGCAATGCAACGGAAATTGCGCTTAATTATTCAGAGCATGCACTAATGGAAAACTTCAGTCACCAGACAATTCACTGGCATAGATATCAATTCTTCCCGGGTCAAGGAAACTAATGGGGGGAGAAAGTTTTTGTGGTAGCCAAGGTTTGACATATATAGTGGTTGATATTGTATTAAGTTAAAGATATCGAGAATACCGCGAATTTAAATGTATTCTAATCGCATTTGGTTTGACATTTAAAACAGTGAGCTCAAAAATGAGTAAGATGCGTTTAAAAATTAAAGTATAACAAACAATCTAAAATCTTGAAAGCTCTCAGAAAATTTTTAGAACAGTTTTTATGATTCAAAAACGAAATGCTACCTTTTTTTGGTTTATACTAACTTTACTTACTTTGCTTTTAAAACTATGCAAACGATTAATCAAATATTTTGTAACATTTTAAAAAGGAGATTTATTAATTGTCCACAAGCTGGAGTATGCCCTTCTTAACCCCCGTTCGGTTTTTGTTTTGAAATTTTCAAAAAGTTGTTTTTCTTAGTGTAGGTACATAAATACTTCCGTCCCTTTAAAATGAAGATTTCTTTAGCACAACTTCCCACTTAACCCAAGTCTTTGCTGCACAGACTTCGTTAGTCCCCAAATTCGCCCTTACCATTAAACTTTTTGTCACTGCAGGCAAACATCATAAAACTCATGAAAGGTTTTTATTTACCACCCCCAGAAAAAAAGAAACATAAAACACTTGACCGCTTGACCTAAATTTCCCAGCCAGAGCAGGATCAACGACACTCGTCGACTGTCCTTTTGGCCCGGTCAAAACTCAAGTGTCAACAAAATAAGCGGAGGCGAACACGAGAAATGTTTTAAAAATTCCAACACGTAGGCAATTTCTGGATGATGCGCATAAAATAAGCCTTGAATTTGAGGGGCGAGAACTATGAAAGAAAATTCACGAATGGGGGTGGCAGAATTCAATGGAGAAGGGTTATATCTGAGTCGCCTCATTAGGCACTGGAAGCAGTCATGATTTCCACTCAAGCAATCTTCTCACATAACTTGGCCCGAGGCGAGAATTGACGTAAATTGATTTGAGCCCTGATAAATTTCGAATGCCTGGAGGGCTGTTTCAACTGCCACCTGCCTGGAAATTAAAGATTGCTAGGAACCGTCTTATAGTAATGCCGAGTTGGCTGTATTTGGCCAATGTTTGATAAGATCCTAAACAAGAAAACCAGTATTCATAAGTATTCAGAGGCAATACAAATTTCTTAAGACCTAAAAATTATTTAAGAGGTTATTTAAGAGGTGCCGAAAAGTATGGTGTAAAATATAGTTTCTTATAATATGATGGCTTATTCTTTAAAATATATCGTTGCATACTTTTGGCCACTTTTAAAAATTGCTTAAGCCACTAGATATTTAAACTTGCAGTTAGTTAGTCTAAATTGTTTTTTTTTTATTGTTTTTTTTATAATTTAGCTTTTTTGCCAAGTTTTTTTGCCATTATTAACTGCCACCACTGTTGGCCTTACGCTTTTTGCTGTTAGTGTTGATAAGCTCCATGCTCGCACGTACAACATTTTAGCACACTATTTGGGATGCGGGATGCCGGGAATATCCGCCCTAGAAATGTGTCAATTTGGCGTCAAAGACATTGACGGAGCAACAACATGTTTACATTAGCAATAAAACAGGCACAGTACCATCTGAAATTCAAGATGAGCCAGCTGCCATTGGGATAAAGGCAGGGAAGGGAGGTCCTTAGGTGTTTGCCTGCCTCACGTACTCGAGGCTGGTAGAACTAGGGGAAGTCTTGGCGGGTCTTCTGTTCCTCCCCCCAGACCAGCCAGACAATAACTATAATTGTCGCATCAGCATTTTTTCCGGCCTCTGCCTCAGTCTCGCAGCCAAAAAGTATGCAGTAAAACGCGGCAGTCATGATTCCGGAGTCCGGGAAGGAGGTAAATTCCATTAAACCAACCGACTCAGACACAGACGCAGACAATGCCTGAAGGCTCGTCAAGTGATTCCATTTGTAGGTCTGCCGCCGACTTCTGCTTCCTGACTTCGGTTGGCCCTGGATCTGTGAGGGGCATATAAAAAAATTCCTAAATTAAATTCAATTCGAAGACGAGTCTGCGCCGAAATCAGATGTTGATGATGGCTGGTCTTGGAAAGGGGACAAAGTCTTGGGGCTGAAGGCAACGTTAATGCTGATTAGGGAAATTGAAGTGATAATGTAAGTAGTGTATGGGGCTGAAAGTTAAAGTCATTGGAATAAAGAGAGAAAACAAGAAGTCCAAATAAAGATGAAACAGAGATGGAATTAAAAAATAATTTAAATTATGAAGATATAAATTGAATTCTTCAATATAATTCATACATTAAAAAGAGCTAATAATAATCGGGGTGCCGTAGATATCACTTAGTTTGTAAAATCACTTTTAAATGCCATTTGAGGTGTTTTAAAGTACGCTCAAAAATATTTTACACTCAGAAGTTGATTTAATACTTTAGATTAAATACTTTTATTCACTGCTCACCCCAATATGTCAACTATGAAAAGAGGACAATGCATAATATTAAGCGGATTAAAATACCTTTGAAATCAAAGGACTTCCTTATTTAGCAGCACATATTTAAACCTGCGATTTTCATTTTATTTTTCTAGCAAATTGAATCAATAACTTTGAATTACCTTACTTTGAGAAACCCAATTCTCCTTCAGAAAATGAAGCAATAAAAGCTTTTTCCCCAACTCTCCTATACAATGACCTCTTTGGGGATAAACAACCGAGTTTCCAATTTCCAGCATTAATTAACAATTTGGCTCACTTGGCACTCGTAGCGGGAATTTGTAAGCAATGTCGTAGACAATAGAGGTGGCTTCTTTCCTTGGTCCTGGAAACCCTGTATCAGCTGGCGGCAGACTGGACAACGTTTATTTTACGAGAACATTTTAATCTAATTTAGCACACTTTAGATTTATATTTGCTTAAATAGAAGTTATCTGAATGGCACGTGCCGGGCATAACAAAGAGCCAACAGCCCTGGTGGTCAACTGCCATTCGAAGATGTGGCCGAAAGGGCAACAAAGGAGCCACAGAAGCAATTTTATTATAGTTTATTTCGTTGGTCCGCTCCTTTGGAATATTTCGGAGACGTGTTGCACTTGCCTCGAATGCATTTGCAACAATCCAATTGCACCGCATTTTCCACCACTGCACACAATATCCTTAGTGGAGGACATTTGCTGTTTAAATGCAATCAATTGTGGCAATTGTTCGTTTCTTCAAGGCTGCCAAAGGATGTGGGATAACCTTGTAAGCGAATGTTCCTTAACCGTAAAAGCGGCGCAAAAGGGTGAAGAACGAGTAAATGGCATTTAGCAGGGACTGCAACATTTTCAGGTTCATGGGATAGGTGCCACCCACCAGGATCTGAAGAGGAAATAATGCTTAACGACGAAGACATAAACGAGTAACTGTCTGTAGGACCTCACCGCCAAAGGCTTTTGTGAACGCATTATGAGAAACTTCAAAGTCTTTTGTGTGTCCACATCAAAGTCCATCCAGTTGCTCTCATAGGCAGCGATGGCAATATCGAAGCTCTGGGGGGGATTGAAATTTACAAGCAATATAAAAAGAATATAAAGACTTCTTACTTGGAAGTATAGTTCATTGGCCACGTAGTAGAGGACCACACTGTTGGCAAATATCATAACCATATAAGCGATAACTATGACCGTTTGGGCAATGGTTTGAGCCTGTTTGGTAGGGTTAGAAACCAATAACAATAATTATTAATAAATCTAGATTACTTACAATAAGCAGCGAGAATAGAAGAACACACAACATGGCCCCAAAGCAGAGGAACTCCACCAAATGTAGATGGGTATTCAAGGCATTCATAGAGTCCACTAGTCTGTAAAAAAGTTTTCAAAGTGTAATTTAAAAGATTTTAGGGACTTACCCTGCCAATTTCAATTGATATTTTATACACCATATAATTTCGCCGCGAACTTGACAATCCTTCAGTTTTTCTAGGCTTCTTAACTTATGCTGCAGAACTTTACACATGAGTATGGCAAAAAGGGTAAAGGTCACTACCATATTTGTATAAGGAATGTACATGCAACATCCCATAGGGGCCATAATGCCTTGGATAACAAAGAAAATTTCATAGTAGGGTGAAATGTATTTGTACTCATCAATTGTGGGCAAATACATGCCATATGGTAAAACTGTAATTAAGGAAAATAAAATTGGGTCGTTTTAGGAAACCTTTCTACTTACCTCTTTCTGATCCAAAAAGGGGATAGGTAACAAAGCCAATGCAAGTGCAACAGCCCATAAGCAAGTTTACCCTTCCTATAAAAACCGATTGACGTGTGGTCTTCTCCACCAAAAGTAATATAAAAGGATCATCTGATTCCTAAAAAATCTCTAAATATATAACCGAATTTTAAAAATATTTCTAAATACTTACCAACAATTCGATATAACAGTTTTTCACCATATTTATGAACCGTTCATAACTAAATCGTTGCACGCACAACAACACACCTCTAACCACTGTGTTGGTAAACAGAACAGCCAAATATACATTCCGGATAATGAAATCCAAGGATTCGGTGCTCAGATATATATCCACATACTGAGTACAGTTGATAACTATATAAGGAGTCATGGCGACATATCGACGCCAATTGTGAACGAAGAGATATGACCAGAACTTCATTAGCTTAAGGGTGTTCCCGAAAATGGGCATTTCCACGGTATCCATCGATTTCAATTTCATCCTGCCAGTGACAATATCCACAGAGGTGTGAATTATGCACCTAATGCCGTCTTCGTTTTATAGGTATCCCAGTGATTAGGGGTGGGATTGGTTTGACTTGTCGTGATGTCATCATAATTAGCACTTAATTAATGGGTTGACGTTGCGATTGTGGGTGGGCAAATGTGTTAATTATCCCGCTAAAGGCTGTTATTAGAGGTGTAAAGGATACAATTGGATTTCAAGGGTGAAATCCTTGAAGTAGATTTTAAATTTTTCGACACTATAGGTCTTTAAATTTTGTGGGACTCAAAGTAGGGCTAACTTTAAGAGGCTTACTTTATTTATGGCTCCTTCGACTACTTAACTTCATTTAACCAGAGAAGCAACTTCAACATCTTCATTTTTCATGGCCGACCCTCAGCAGTCTGATAAAAAATCTTAATCGCTGGCAATTTGTCTAGTTCCCAGCTGAAGGAACCCACAAAAGGCCCGAAAAACCTCAAGCAAACAAAAGGCGTTCAAAGAGCAACCTTTTTCATTAGAACCCAAGGAGGGTCGACTAAACCCACTACACATGTTCGACAATCCCAATCTGTGTGCCAATTACAAGTTGCAGACCCTCGACTTCTTTGAACTTTGAACTCCCCCTAATATTTATGACCATATAAACAGCAAGAGAACTGAATCATTTGTCATTAAATTGCGATTGGAGTAAAGGAATTTCTTTTATTTCCAAGATAGAGAATCTTAATTAAGTTGCAATTGGAAATATGTTTGTGTGGACAAAGCAGAGAAAATATGTTATCAATCAAACAAGTTATTATAGAAAATAAGGAAAGCCGGACCTTAATTACATTCTTAGTTGAGAGAAATAAATTGCGTATACGCCCTGTTTATCCTCCAGTTTCGCCGTCACTTTGGCTTTATATCAAGGTGTTACTTACGCTTGATTTGCTTTATGATGTATGTGACCACCTCTCCCCTCGTTTTTCAGTCTGGCAGCTGTCTTAATATGAAACTTAGTTAGTCGGTGCTTCGAAAGCTGCACTGCGAAAAGTTTCCGGGGCTTAAAGAGAGATATTTCTTACGATGGCGCAAAGTATTTGGCAGTTAGCTTTTACGTCGGCCAATTAAAATTATAATTGGCTGAACGTGGCCATTAACAGAGGCAACTGTAAAAGGCATAAAGACAATGTCTGAAAATTTCTTTTACTAGCTCGTGAAAATATCTTAATATTATCCGATATGCTTTAAGTGTTTCCTGAAAACGGCAAAAATAGTGGAATTCGAGGAAAACATGCTGCAGGGCGCACCTTTTTGCGAAAGCGGAAACTAACAAGCAAAAAGGACGAAACAGTTGAACTTGCAGCTCCTGTATCTTGTATCTTGTATCTACGTCGGGGAAGCACTTAACACGCGTTATGAGGAGCTGCCGTCGGGGCTTGGGAAAATGCAACGAGCTTGCAACTTTTCCTAGCTGCTAAGTAGGAAAATCGCTTCCAGACAGGGCCCAAAAAAAAGGAAAGCAGGGGAAAATACGTGTCATATGACAAGTGAAATGTGCGCAAAATTACTTGTTTAGTTGCGGTTAAGACGCCTTGGGTTTTCCTTGGGTTTTGTGTGTGTATGTTTGCCAGACCAACTACAGATATTTGCATTTCTTGGGGTTTGCTTTATGAATTGCGCCAAGATAAACATTTGCCTTGGTTGCCACGCAAAAACCTGCAAAAGTTTTGGGACAGGACTAAATTAGACGCGACGATGAACCGGAGAATTTAATAAATGGAAATTCGCTTTTATTAAATTCTGTTCAAGCCATTTTTATGCCTTTCACGTGGCCGTGGCGGAAAAGCAACCCTCAAGGCAGGGCAAGAGGAAAGTTTGTGCCACTTTTCTTTTTCTCGGCATTGTTTGTAGCCACTTTTTCCCCCATATATACCTCAGGGGATGTCATTTGGAGGCGGCAAGTGTAAAAATTAAGCAGCCAGGAGGCGAGAAATTGAGTGAGATAAAATACACTGAAAATGAGGGAGGATGGGTAGCTGAAAGTAATTGTCAAGTATGCTAAGAGGCGTGGCTTGGCAGCCTCAAGAGATGCGTTTCCTTTTTGTTCTGTCCTCACAAGATACAAAGGAAGCGGCAGTGGGCGAAAAATGTGGAACAAGGTTGATACAGTTTTCCATGTGGGTAATTAGTCTAAGTTCTTCCCTCGAAAGTGGCTTAAACAGAATCCAAGTCCTATCTATCTATGCTCTTAGTCACTTGGCTTTCCGTACAGAATTTTCATTGAATTTCCTCTGCTTTTTTGAAAAATCTTGCTGCTGACGAAACTTTTTCAATCTAAAATTATCAAAGCAAACATCAAAGTTGATACAGCAGCAAGAAGTGTCAACAAATTAGCAAAATTGAGGGAAAACAGAAATGGATAACGGGGAAAAACAGTCAACATGAAAGGGAGACCAGAAAAACTTTTACAAGCCATAGTACAACAAACATTTTCACACCTCATGAGTGGAATTTAAATTTCTACCGCGCAGAACTTTCATGTCGTCGGGCGACAGTGTGTGTTTGTTTGTTACTCATACGCCCCGTGTGTCTGTAAAATTTCATATCAATTTCGTTAGGATTAAGTTATATTTTAGTGCTCGGCAAAGGTGTTTATAGCAAGTTGGGTGTGTGCTTTTCCTGCTGAGATTTTGAGCACGTGCTAGTCCTCAAGGCTTTCGCACTTTGTGTGTTTTCGCTTTTTTAAGCCCAGTGGAGATTTTCATCCAAACCAAAATATTGATAGAGCCTCAAGTGTTTGCGAGGGACAGGGGAAATCCATTTGGTTCATGATTTGCTGTGTGTAAAAATAGAGGAAAAATCGTGGGAATAAAAACGGGAAGGCTGAAGGGTTTTTTTTTAACTTTTTGGAAATGCATTTACTTAAATATTGAAATAGTTAGGAATTTAATTTTAAATTATTCGTATTTATCTTATTTTATGAAAAGCCAACATCATTCTTCCATTCCATTTCTTATGTTTTGTAGATTTACCACCCTCTATGTTCTACCCTCCATTTACCGCATTGTCATTTCATCATTTTGCTTAATTGAATGAGTTTTGTGACTGAAAACACACACATGTGAGTACGCACTTACCGAAAGCTCCATGGACCCATGGACTTACAAATCATAAAAGTCATGACCCGGACAGTTCATAAAAAATTCGGCCCCGAGCAGCAATTGCCATACAAACAGGCGCATTACGGTGTAATATAGGGGGTCTGGGTCCGAGTCTCCCCAATTCCGAATCCAAATCCCGATTCACAGCATGACCGGCATATAATTCAAACACGTACCAATACAGTGCTGTAGAACTTTGTGCCGGGCAAAACGATTTGGCCAACGGTAATCAGGCAATTTCATATGAATAAGTAAGCAGGCAATGCCGCCTGAGTGTATGCAATAAATTTCGTTGTATTACGAATGCGACGCCGGCGCTCCTTATGAAAATTTTAAAAGCCGCCAAACTATGCACCCGGCTGTGATTGCTTCCATCCTGCCTGCCCGATTTACCATCTCTCCCCCCGTTTTTACCACCCGCAGCCACTACAAACCGGAGCAACAACAGGAAAATAGAAATTTATTACTCCGAAACGTGCAGGAGGAGGCCCAGTCAAGGTGTTTATTACTTATTTAGAGCGGCTGTGCCTCCAAAACTCCCAGGGAGCCGAACAAGGCCACTGCTTCCGAGATAAGAGAAATACCTGAAAATAACACAATATATTGGGGGAAACAATACCCTAAAATCAGGGAAGAGTTCACCCGATTTTATTTGATTTTTATGTACAATACCTAAAAAATGTTGATTCTTAAATTACTTTTGTTTAAGTTGGCTTACCTTTAATATAACCATCGTGAAATGTAAGTATATACAAATTTATGAAAATCAGTTACAAATTATAAATTTCATTGGGTATTGATTAAAATTGACCAACACGCTTAGTTACGTAACTATTAAAAAAAGATTAACAAATGTTCAAACCTGGGATGTGATTTTGCGCTTTGGTTAATAATAAATAGTAAAATTACCATAAAAAGTACTTTAAATTTTGTTGTTGTTAGAGCAACTATTTCATTCTCCAAATTGACAATTCGATGGGTTGGGCCCAATTAAATATTATATTGGTCTATTTGTCCCAATGGTTTTTTGTGTGAAAGCAATTAAGTCATTAAAATATAAAATATGTTTATAACTTTTTCTTAGTTTTTATGTATAACAATTTTAATATTGTTAATAAGAAGTTTGCCTATAGAGTATTGTCAAACACCAGTCCCAAAAAATGATTATTTAATTGTAGGTAACCCTAAATATAAGCCTTTTCCTATATTTATTTAAATTTTGAAATTAAATTCTCACTTTGTAATTTTTTTTACGAGGTAAGTTTAACTTAACTATCTTCATTGAACATTTTAATATTGTTAATTGGCTTACTTTATCATTATTAATAGTATTTTGTTTGTAGAGAGTTGTTCAACATCATGCCGCACCAGAAACACCCTGGTAGCCCAGGTAACTCCAGTTCGTTCCCCTCACAGCGGGCGGGACTTGAGCTACTTGGCGGGGAACCCCAAGTGGAGAACGTGCCTGAGGCTTTGGCGCCATCAAGTGGCAATCGAGGACCTCTTTGCAGACTTGAATATTGGAACGAATGAAGGGACGATCGTGAGGCGGCGACCTGCTGCCACTAAACATTTTAATTAGAAAATTTTGCACAGCCAGTTGAGCCGACCACAAATCCAATTACCAAGTAATTATGCATTTAATTTGGCACAGCGGTGAGATGGCGGAGCAGACTCTTCATGGGCAGTCATTAATGCAGATGGCTAGCCATCAAATCAGCTCAACTCGACACCCAAAAACAACGCCCACATGTGTATGCACTATATGCAAAATAACAAAAAACTTTTTGCCGCATAACTTTGGGCTTCAAGGCTTGAAAATTTCAATTTTGTGTAAGTCTAGCCTGTTCTGAAACTTCTACCCATTCCCCCATCAAAAGGGCTTACTGTACTATCTGCCATGCAATTAAAAGTTGTTTCCATGTTTTGTCTGCTCCCAGACGCTTATTACAAATGTCGGGACCTGCCGACCACAATCAAAGAGGTCAAGTGCAGTCGGAAAATGTTTTTCCGAGTGCGTAATTTATGGCCGCTTGTCTTGTAATTGGCCCAGGTCGTGGTTCAGGCTTTGAACAACTTTTCTCCACCATTCGAATAATATATCCCTTTTTTTTGGCCTCCTATAAAACTGTCAACATGCAAGCCACTAGGCAAATATTTACCACTTGAATGCCAAAGGGGTAGCATTTTTTTCCCAGTTCCTCTTTTTATTTTCCACTTATTTTTGGCACAAACAGTGGCAAAAAACGAGCTAAAATTTATGTGGTGACCTGGTTTTATGTCGACAAACTGCAGCTGTTAAGGAAATTAAAAATTAAAGTGCTGAATATTAAAGAAAAATCTAAAAAAGAGTTTTTCGGTTCAAGGTATTGGGATTCAGTTTCCTAGAGGGATTACCCATGTCTGCATAATTTAGGCAAAACCAAATATCCTTCTTTACCTTCGCTGGGCATCAATTGATAGACAGCTTTCCTTATTTGACGAGGCCTGAAATAGTGTTTATTTTCAGCTTAGTTTTGTCCTTACTGTCCTTCGCCTTGACACACTTTTCCAAGGCATTAGCCAGAAAATTTGCCTAAAAAGGCAAAGTGTGAAAACTTTTCCAGGGCCCTGCCAAAAAAACCTACAATTTCCTGTCGATTTTCTACGCATGTCAGGCCAAGGTTGAGATTGATGAGGGCAACCTTTTCCCCCTCCAATGTAGGATATTTCCAACTTACCACAAATGTGGAGCCATAGACTTGAATTTATGCATAAATTAATTTTTTTTTCTTCTATCAAACTGATTTAAAATTAATTTTAATCGAGTTTGTGGACTAATTGTTTGTTTTGTGCGCGCAGTTGATGCAGCAATAAAGCAATTTACAACATTTACATTTTGCAACGAACCAAACTCGATAAAATTTCAAAAATTGCCCATGATTGATAAATATTTAATGCGCATAATTTAATTAAAAATGTTTTACAAATAATAAGAGCAGCATAAAATCCGCAGACACATTTCTACATGGGAGGGTGGGAATGTTTGCTCGTTTTTCCATGCATTTAAATTAGTTACATGCATTTTTTATTACCATACGTCAGGTAAAAAATTTCATGCTGACATTGCACATATTTGTCATACATATTTGGGATCGAACGCTAATAGGGATTGATGGATGCAAATAAGAGCCTATATAATAAAAATTTTTGAAACAATAAATAGAAAAAACATATGAATTAAATTAAATTTTTGCTCAATATATGTTTGCCCTTAAAAGCCCACAAATGTAGTATATCTTTAAGTCGGGACCCCAGAAATCAATCAATCAATATCAAGCCAGAGGCGTTCGCATCCATCCAATGTGTCAAGTACTTGTTTGGCCTTAGATAACTTTTGTTCCACTTCCAGAACACATTTGGGGTGCCACTATTTAGTCAACCTAAATCCACAAACAAAATATACACACGAAAGGAAGAAAAAAACGAAGGGAAGAAAAATCCGGCAGACTCATCAATAAGCCAGTCCAATAAACAGGATGTATGCTTCGAGGCGCCGGTGGCCAGGATTTGGCATCCCCTCGAGCAGATTCACTCCTCAATCAGCGCGGCCAAGTGGAAAATGCCTTGGCGTAGCGCCCTCTGACACCTTGTTAGGGGAAGATAGACAACCGGGCCAGGAGACTTATTAACATTTAGATGAAATGCCACAGCAATCGGTAAGAACAAAGGACGAAGATGTACAGGCTTGCTTACTTTTTAGCATTTGAATGCCACAAACCGACAATGAACTCGCCGATTCGCCTTTATTTTGTGTGATTTAATTTCTGAGCTTAATGGAAGGTAGCTCCGACTTTTGTTTGATTGCCAAATAATTTGCATTGACTAATGAAAGCGTAAACAACAACCAACAAAGCAAAACTTTCTATGGCAACTTTAAAGTTCTGATGGGAACTTATTTCCCCCAGCTGACAGCTTCAACACTTACGACAAAAAGTTGACAAAATCTACAAATTACTTGCCCCGAGGCAGAGACAATTGTAGAGCCAGACAATTGAGACAATTGTCTCAATTTCTTGTCCTCCATTGTTTGCCATTTTCTTGGCTTTGTTTAGTTTTCTCTTTGATTTTGTTTAACCAGGAAATGCTAATTTTCCACCAAATCCACTGGATTAGTTGAAGAGTACAGTCCCGCACAAAGTTGGTCAACTGGCGCTCATTAGCCATGCACTCAACGTGCTAATGAGCTCGCTTACGCTTTGGGGAGAGGCCAATAAAAGTGTAACAAGAATTGCATGATTAGTGTAAATGCCCTCGCCATAAAACAGCCAAACTAAACCACAGCAAACACATGTGTTGGCCTGGTCAGGGATTATTTGACTAGGCCCGAAAATAAACGAATTCCCCGAAATGAGTAGGAGCCAAAATGAGCTATAGATAGAGAGAGGGAAAATGTACAAAGATAATCGCTTAGGACAGCAAAAGTATAGGAATTTTGTGAAGTAGACCCGACAATGTCCTGCAATAATAACACATCATAATATTTTTTCCCACATAAAAGCTTATGGAGCTAAACTGATTCCCCATTTACTTTTATTTGCTGACCCAAATCAAATATTTCTAAGTATTTTCTAGTTGTAATATCACATTTGCTACCCAGTAGGGTATCAAAAAACCAGTTTAACCACAAATCTGTACTTAAATAATGAACTCAAGATATAGAGTAATCTCCCATTCCCCAGCAGTTGTAACTAAATCTAGATATGGCCGAGAATAAAACGAAATGTGTGAGCACAATAATCGTAAATATGCAAGTGAAGCACAAGTAAACGTTTGCTGGGTAAACCCAAAGACAAACTGCAAATAAACCAAGTAGATACCTTCGAGAATACTTTATATCAATGATTGGTTTCTTTTTTCTTTGAATCATTTTTTAGTGCCTGACCATCTTGGTTTTTGTCTAGTCGCGATAACTTCCTGGACTCTTAATAAAACAATAAATCCCACTTCCCAGACCGAGATATAGACTCTCCCTGTTGTTTGTATTTAAATAAGGAAATTATGCTCAAGCCATGCGTGTGCCACATAAACAAGTGGCGCAATCTGTGCGTGTGTGTATTTGCTTACTGTGTGGTTTCCGGTTTGCATTTGTGTGCGAGCGTCTCATGTCTGGTGGGTTTCCTTCCTGGCCCTGCAAATAAAGCCTCCCCAATCAATCTTTATCAAGTGCGCTAATTACACGCATTAATAATGACAGCTAGCAGAGCGTAAGATTGAGTAAGAGTCGGGAAAAAAGGTTCAGAGAGGGGGAGCAGCAACACGTACACGCGTCGTATACTTGATGTCTTAAAGCCGCGCCTTAAAGTCGGCAATAAGTTATTGGTTTTGTCACAAATGGAAGGGATATCCTTTTCTTAAAACTATAAGTTAGCCATTTTGGGAAGCTTTATATATTTAATTAAATTATAATTAAGATATTAGTTTAAGCAATCTTTTTATAAATTAAACTAATAATAATATTATCTAATATTTAATAAAACTTGTACAATTAAAACAAACATTTTAATAAAATGCATTATATTTTCTAGTCAAAGTAATTATTTTGAAACAAGGGTAAAAAAAACAGATGTGGCTTAATTTTGAACCCTAAACTATAGTTGTGTTTATCTTATTTACATTTTAATATAGGCAAAACATTTATTCACAATGTTTTGTTTACCAGAAGACCAAGTTTTACACACCCTAGATGATTTTTAATACTCCCGATCAAAGAGTTTTTTAATAATGTATTTAGCCTGGACTGCTAAGTATTCTAAGTGTGTATTGCTAAAAAAAATTTCAAACATGCTTTAAGAATTCAAAGGGATTTATTTCATAGCAAGAACAGAATTTTTAAGTAATAAAAAATTCAAGCATGGTAAATATAATATCTTAGCTGGGTTAAACTTTTGGGTTAAATTTCTACTTAAAGGCGAAGTGTTTTTTTTCCGCTTACCTACTTTTTAATTTTGTCAAAAAATGTAGGTTTAAAGCACTAAGTTTTACGTACCAGGAAGCCAAGTATGGCACACCTAGGAGGATGCTTAACATCGCCAACCAAAGAATTTATAAATAATGCCCAACTGATTTTTAATTGTCTTCTTTTGTAAGTGTCGACAGCAGCGACGACAGCAAATTATTCGTACGGCAGCGGAAAAATGGAAGCAGAAACCACTGCAGACCAGGTCAGAAGTAAAATATTGTAAACTGCTCCACAAGCATGCAAGGACAGCACAGAAGCCGCAGGCGGAGTCGGGGAAAATAACTTGCAATTAGTTGCTGTCAGTGGCTGTGGCAAGCTGTGGAGATATTTTGCTGAATATTTTAAAGTCGCAACCGAAACACTTTGTATGAGGACCAAATGACATCAGGTATGCAAGCAGAAGCTTTACGTATGTCTGTGATTTTTCACTTTCCCCTTGAACTTGAGCTTGGGCTAGCTTAACCCTGGCATTGGTAAAATGTCGGGTCTCGGACTTGAAATTGAATCGAGAGAGGAAACGGAAATTCTGTTTGACTAATGAAAATCAATGAAGAAATGTTATTTCTTTCGTTTTCTCTTTATCGGGCAGAAGAAATGTGTCTGGATCTAAATTGAGTCGTCAAGCTTTTAGATGAAACGTGCAAAGTACCAGAGAAAAATATATAAATAAAATATGCTGCAGTGTTTTTCTTCTTTAAAATATACTTTAGTCAATCCCTTGCTAAAGCTCGTTTATTTCCCATGTAAGCTGTCTTGAGTACATCTAATCTATGCATAATTATTATGAAAATAACCCAACTGAAAACACCTGCGGTTGGGCAAAAAGGCTTAGGGCCAAAAAGAGAAAATCTCAGCACATTTCCACCTCAGACCCAAGCTCATTATTATGCACAAGCTGTGCCCAAGCCGAAAATTACATTTTGATGTCCTACATCGTTGAGTTTTGTTGATATTTTAATGGATTTGCTATCGAGGAAATTTCCGTGGCCTGAGGGCTGTCACATTGAATTTGGGTTCTTTGAATTTTGAATGAAGTTAACAGCAGGTGAGTTCTATCACTATGTGAAAGTTTTGAATGGATAGAAAAACTCGCTGGAAAAAAAAACGATAAAATATAAATGTTTTTGTTGCGGATTAATGGGACCTCAGCGTGTGTCACTTTCGGAAAAAAGGGGCTACCACTAATCCTCTCTAATTGTTCATTAAATCTCCTCTGACGCCCCATCGACATTCATCTTCTCCGGGGGCTCCAACATATCTACCCCTCGGAATTTTTCACACGCTTCCAAGCCATAAATTCCAATTAATTTGTCGCATTTTATCTTACCAGACCTTCGCTTTTTATTATCTTTCTTTTTTTTCTGGGGGGTCCAGGGGCACCCTCTCTGGGAAATACGCAAATCATTGTTTTATAGCAATTTAATTTTGTTTTCTGCTGCAATAAATAAGTAAAAAGGGAGTTGAAAAACAAGGAAAGTATAAGAAATCCAAATCAACTGAGAGCTTTGTTATTTATTTATAACAAATTGCCCGATTACGTTGCTGCTGTCCCGAATTGCTTATCAATATTTAAGGCCAGGACATTTGAGGGACACGACTCCTTTTGGGCCCTAGCAAAATTCCATTAGAAATGTGTCAAAAAAATGCCATAAAAAATGCAATAATGGTCAGATCCAAAGCAGCCATTGCACATGCAGCCCGGCCTGGAATCGAGTCAAGGGCTGGTCGGGTTTCGGAACCCCCATACCACTCGACATTTGCCAGCTGCAGTTTGCCGGCTTAAATGTACGCCATAAAATGCCAAACAGACAATAGACCCTGAGGGGTGTGAGACAATGAGTACTGGTGATGGCGAGGAGTTCCAGAACTCCTTGCGGCTTTATTGCATGCAAATATACGGCACAACACCCAGACAGACAGCCAGTTGGCCGAGACACGTGAAATGATGTGCAAATCTTATTAACAATTGCTGCCAGGAGCAGGCCACAGAAGCAGATACCGCCCAATGGATAGGATACCACTTTGACTGGTTTGCCTTCGGTCTGGCCAAGTCCTTTGGCTCCTTTGCCTCCTGCTCCTGTTTTTCAGTTGCATTTGTGTTGAGTGCAGCTTTGTTGCTGGGAGACTCTTTTGGGGGTTTTTCCGGTTAACAAGAGCTGGGAAGCATTGTGGTCTGTAGGATATAGGAATAGGGTGGGGACTCGTTTAAGCTATGGTTAAAGCTGTCCAGGGAGCCTACGAATTGCAGGTTAGCATAGGCAATCAGGACAAACTATAGGTGAGGTGTGAAGGTGCTTTGAGGTATGTGAACGTTTGATTTAAAGGAGAATAAAGAGAATAAAGAGATATTTTCATATTTTTATTTTTGATTTTAAAAGTATCTCTCTTGTGATGCCTCACTACAAATAAAAAAGAAAAGAAGAAAATATCCTTTTCAAGTTCTTTAACTTTCTGTCATTATTATGAAGGAGAACTTAAGAATAATACCCAAAATCTTTTTAACAGGAATCTAAATCTAAGACAAAATCCTTAGTATTAAATTAGCTCCCAAAAATGACTTTAATATTTGTTCCTTTATAACGACTCTCTCTCTTTAATTTATTCAGCATCTACAAATATTTTCCTTAAGCTCGCTTAAATTTGCATGACATCATCCCTCCTCCCCAGAAATCCCTAGTTTTATGTCTTGGCATAAGTCTCCGCCCGCAACAATTATGTATGCCAAGTGTTCGCCGGGGTTTTTCCATTAAAATCAACTAATAAATATCCAGAGCGGACCGACAACCTAAAGCCGAGGAGAGTGGACCCACAGAAGTCTCCGGCGGATATTAAACACTTAAATGCTGGCATAATTTTTACGCCAAGCGGTGCCGAGAAGCGGCTAAGTATTTAATTTAATGCGGCATACCTTTCTATTCACCCCGGGCCAGGCAGAAGCTAAAACAAATAAATTGAGCCAGGGGTTTTTTTTGGAGGGGGAGGACCGACAGTTGGATAGACAGACAGTCAGGAGGGGGATTCCCCTTTCCACATAGTGGCGGAAAATTAAAGATTAAACGCTGGCAAAAATATTCTCGGGGTCAGTCTGGTGGGATCCGAAAACAATGTCTGACTAGACAGGCAGACAGATGGTGGCTGGAATGGGGGCCCAAGTCAAACAAAAGCCAAATGAAACGCTGGCATGCTCCCCACTCGATTCCCGATTCCGTATCTCAGGAATGAAGCAGTCAAAAGGTCCAAATACAACTACCAATTTATGCGCATTATTAAAGTAAACGCATGATATGCCCGGAATGCTAGCTCCCCAGAAAAAGGCGACTCCGCATGGACGGCATCCCCAAATAATCCCCTTTTTCCCCTTCCTTTAGTGGTTCCTGGAATTGCTACTGGGCACGTTTGTAGGTGTCCAAAATGGACATTTATTTATTTAGATTTTAGTTGAAGACAACATGGGAGGAATTACGCTGGGGTCTGGCTGTTTGGCTTTGGCATCTTATTGGTGTTATTAAATCAAGTGGGTTGGGATGGAGTAAAAAGGTATATGGGTGATGGGATGGACAGAATGGGGATTTGCTAGCTTGGAAATATAATATAGTAAATGTTGAAAAACAGGAAAAGTAATATTAAGATATTTATAATCCTCTAAGTATTGTTAAAGTAGATTCAGTTTCTATATTTTTTAGGAAAACATTGTATAGTTATAAAAGTAGTGGTTGTAGTTTAAAAAATAAAAAATGGCAACTTACTCCTTTTTTAATTGAAACTATAGCTACAATTTGAAAATGTTATGAATATTTTTATGTTTTACAAATCTTAAAGCCTAGTCTTACATAAATTTTAAATTTTCCAGGCCCATCGATTTTGGATTTCATTATGCGCAAGGTTTCTTTGCCCACCGAATTGAATCGTTAACCAGGAAGCCATTTGACCGCCGCTGCTTCATTAATTCCAACATTTTGTGGCAATAAAAGGGATTTATGTACACCACCAATAGCAGGAATTATAAGTTTTTAATACGCCCCCGACCACGCAAATCCTGTGTAATGAGTCCTTGGTGCAGTGCGTCGCATTATGAACGCGCCATTTGAAAGAGACCAGGAATGGCCAACTTGGGGCAAGATGGCCAACACAATAGGCATAAAAATCAATTATGAACCATTAGCCGGGCCGAGAAGAAGAAGAGGCTGTTTGGTAAGAGAGGGTCGAACAAAAGGCCAGACCAAGAGCAAAGGTCATAAATCATCTGGGCAGGCTGTTGCTCCGTGGGTTCCTCGGGGAGGTTCCGCCTCCTCTCTCCAGTTGTTCACGCATTAAATATTTATTTAGAAAGATTTTAATGGAGCCAAATAAGTTAAGTGTGTACGTAACAGTCCATGGTCGAGACAGATGGTGGCCCAAACACGTGTTCTCTAGAGCTCAAGAGGAGGCGGCATTGTGGCCCAGGAAATGGTAAGGACATCGCAGGAGGGGCAGGACCCTCGCAGTGAGTCAGTCAGGCAGGCACACTTTACGCTTGTGCTTTATGTATTTGACAGCTGGAGGCACTGGGACTGGAAAAACACGAGAGCGAGACAAAGTCCTTACAGAGCCCCAGACAAATTCATTTCATTCGTGCGGAAATTAAATGCATATTTGACCTATTTAAATTTTGAGACCGAGTGTCGAGCCGGAAACAAGTCTGACTGAAATTTAATTTATTGTGAACGATTTTTCAAATCGTTGAACTGGCAGTACAGTCAACCGATGTTGGACAGCAGCAACAGATGATGTCAGAGTTGAGATGACAGGATGGAAGCTGTTCATTTGCATATCAAATGATAAATGTTAAATAAACTGAAAGCCATTGATACTCGGGCTTTGTGTGGTACATTAAACTTGTCTTTTTGGAGTCAAATTTAAGAAGGCCCTTAAGTAAATGCTTACAAATTATGAATATTGTAAGATACTTATTTTGGTTGGAAAGAAAACCTTTTCATAATGCCTGTTCTTGGACTTTAAGCCTACTTGAATGTTCTGCTATCTTCTCAATATTAAATACATATAGTAAATCTTTTATATGCACCCTTTTCCCTTTCATTACTTCCACCTCAGCTATTCATTTTAATTTATATGTCCTCATCCTAGTAACATTACCCATTTAATTGGCTCGTCCCCGACCGACAATACCGGCCATTGTCTGCACACCTGATCCCTGTCATCACCGAGCCCCCAAATTACCACAAGTTGCTCATTAACCATAAAAGTAGTCACATCCAGAACCAAGTGGCAATTAAATGGCCGAAACACAACATAATCAGTCATAAAAGTCTTGGGGGACGAAAAGCAACGTGAGCAGAAAGTAAAATAGGTGGCACGGAGACACCTCTAATGCCTGATTCAGGTTCGGATCCTGCTGCCCCACGCCACAGGACACGAAAGTGTCACATGACCAAATAAGAATGTTCGACATTTAACCGGGAACAACTTTTATGATGGCTAATTAAGCCTAACGAGTCGAGATCCATGCAAAGAGCCCCGAATAGGCAAAAAAAATTCCTTCCAATTAGCAGGGAATTTTCTTTTGTGACTGCTTTCCGTTGGAACATAAATTTAAGTTGAAAATTAGGAAGTTTTCCCCCATCAGACAGTTGCGCATTTTCCCGGGGATTTTTTGGGCAAAGCCTCAACAATGATGAGCCTCATCTGCATTCGCTGCCAAAACTTATTGCAGCCGGCAGGAAAATGCCAAAATCCATACAGAAAATATGGTTGCAGCAGACGGAAAATTGCAAATTGCATGTCAAGAATTGTCAGAGTCGCAACTCTATCCACATAAAATTGTTGATAAATAACCAACGGATTCGAGAACTATGTGATGCCAAGTCTGTGTAGCTTTCAAATTGCTTCAAACTGTTTGACTTAATGGCCGTCTCTCAGATTGGCAGCAAACAGACGTCTAGAGAGATATTCATATAATAGTAGCAGAGGGAAAGAGAAATGCAGTAGAAGGCTAAAAGAAAACGCATTACAAGCAACTCGACGGGAAGTTCTTTCTTTCAAACTGAAATTATGCGTTTGCACAACGAATCAAAAGTTAACGTCAGCCGGCAATTGGTTATGGAGAAGGCCGACTTTTGAACACCCTTTCTATGGGCTAGTTTAAAACTCCGAATGGGAATCGTCCCATTTGTCCCAATTGTCAATATCCTCCTCGAATTCCTCTTCTTCCTCTTCTTCCTCTTCGTCGACACCATACTCCCTTTTCTTCCGGTTTGGAGGTCTGTGTACCCTACAAGTGCTGAGACACTCTTCTTTTGTATAGAACCGATTCGGATTACCACCACAGCCCCCATAATAGAAGAAAATACAGCGATTGGTTAGGTAATCGTAGCCCCAGACTTTGATCCAGTCATCACAGGGTCCAGGATTCGCGACATACCAGCATTTTGCTATGGACAATATTTATAAGTATTTTAATATCTAATTTTAATACTCTTGAAACTTACGTTCCTTAATTGTGACTCCATGAGGAATAACCGCTAACAGGGGTTGCACAAAAATCAGCAAGGAAAAGGGATAAATAAGATACATTACTAAAATACTAAGAAATTATAGAAATAGACTTTTTTGACTTGAAATAGTTTTTGCTTGATTAAAAGTTCAATGCTTAAATATCAATCGAAATATACAGACCTTTTTTTTAAATTTTATAATATTTTATAATATTAAACTTCTGTTAAGATAAAAAAAGGTATAATTAAAGAGGTAAAATTGTTTTAAAAATAATATTCTTTCTTATAATTCCAAAGTGCCACAAAATATTCAAAATATCAAACATTTTGGGAATTCCAATATACCCTTCTTGTTCATTGTTGAGTTTGTCTGAAAACCAAAGGATATGCCAGGAATGCAAGATTTTCCAACTTCTTCGCCTTTCTTTTTCCAGCCCACTCCCACTTGCACTGTGAAAGTACTTCATCATTTTTATTGCCAAGAGAGACTTGAGAGAAGAGCAAAGAACTTAAACATTTTTATCTTTTTTCTCGTATTTGACTAACGATTTGATGACGTTGATGGGTCTTTGAGATGCAATGTCGCGACTATGCAGACACCAATAGAAAACTGCAGATGCAGATGCACATTTCCGAGCTTTAAGCTCTAGCGCCAAAACGGAAACGGAAATGAAAAACCATAATGTGTATTTACAAGCTTTGCAACTCTTGGCAGAACGACTTTCATTGCGCCCCTTCTTATCGCCTCGAAGAAATCGATTTAATTTAATTTGCAAAGCGATTTTCACTTAAAATGTGATTACGCAAATTTTCAATTTGAAAACGATAACGTAAATTGGCAGACACAATGTGGGGGAAATGTTTTCAGAAAGAGGGGAGTAGTCCAAAATTTCGTTGCCAGCCGAAAGGAAGCGATTTGAGAATTGTTATACCCAAGAATTTGGGGTGGTGGTGTGAGAGATAAGCCTGCCGCTTTTTGTCTCGCGGGTATTAACTGTCTCTACGTAATTCTTTATTACACGATGAAGGTAATATTTTGCATGGGCTGGGAAAACATGAAGATCCTATCGAACTGCATTGAAATTTGAATTTCATGTTTACAGGTTTTGGTGTAAATCGCTTGAGATGTAGATAAAGCCATAGAAATTATTCCAAGGCACAGAGTGTGGAATACCTAAATCTTTTTGGCCTGTAAAAAAAATATAAGTCATCTTCGAAATGTGTTATATTGCATAAAAACCATATAGTATTGTCTATTAGATGATTTATCCTCCCATTGTGTGCTATAATAAATATTCATTTTAAATTTGAGTCCCAAAAATCAGCTAAGTCCACCTTTGTTACACCAAAAACCTAAAAAGTTAACATTTGCCAGCGACCGCTGTACAATCATTTTCCATTCCAGCCCCAGGAGCCAGCTGAATTTTGCTCCTGTCCCGGCGCTTAATTAAGTTTCAATATAGCTCGATACCGTGTGCTATCCTCAAAATCATCGAACAGCAACCACAGCAAAGCTCAGTGCGAACCACCAAAGTGGTTTTGTTGGTTCACTACCCACACTTTGGCATTTCGATGTAAAATTCCGTCAGCAGTTGATTTCAGTTCGCTGATTATTGTCGCATTGACACCCCAAATTACACAATCCAATATACATACCCAACCAGAAAAACAACAACTATTGCGAATTGTAACCAATTTTCGGAAAGTGTTCACAGCATTTCTAAATTTAAATAGTTGCGAAGAGAGAGGAATTCCACGGAGGCGTAGGCAGAGGGAAAAACCCTCATCAACTTCCATTAGAATGTCAAAGTTCAGCGGATGTCGGAGGCTTTCGGTTAAACCGTGCGCAAAAGTGTCAAAATGTTTAACATATGCCCACATGAGACACTGCAGGACCAAATGGAAGGCCGAGTGTCCTGGCCCAGTTGCTCCTGTGTTGCTATTTCGGTTTCGCCATTTGCAGTGACAGCGTTGATAACAATGACAATAACAAGCGTCCTGAGCCCAGGGACTTGTTGGCGTTGTGATTAGGAGGAGGGGCCCTCGAATCGGAAAGGTTATCCTCCCAGAGCTGTGTTTTGTGAGTAATCACACGAAATGGGCTGTTGACCCGTTAGTGGCTGCACTGATGTGGGCTTGGGACTGCATATGGGACCATGGGGGCGGTTGGATTTGATGGATGCCAAGGGGAAATCCGAGACGAGCAACTTGAACGATTATAATCTGAGAATATGTTTAAACATATTATATAAATGCAAACACTCAGAATATATGTCTTGTGTTTCGATCTCAGCTGTGGTTAAGGTTGATGTAGTTTAAATCATGGAAAGGAAGACCAGAATTTGATTGCTTCTTATGAGCTTTGCATTGAAGACCAGATTATCCAGAGAAAATACTTCTTTCTTATTTATTTAACATTTCCGAGTTTATTTTTGAGTACTTTGCACATAAAGATTTCTAAAACACAATATATATTAAAGTATTTAAGCACCAACAGCAAATATAAATGTAGAAAAAGGTTTTGATAAAAAGGGAATCTTAAATTAGTAATAGTAATAGTAAGTGCAATCATTGTTCTTTTGTAACATTGGTGTTTGATTTCGAATTTCGGTTTATAATTTCAATTTATCATTATTTTACATCTACTATAAATATGGACTGCAAATCTGAATACTGATAATCTAAAAATACCCAGTAAACATAAAAATGTTCTATATACCACCAGCGTTTTCCCATTTTGAAGTTCCCAAAGCCATTAGCAATTACGTGAATTTATTCAAGGCCAGTCAAGCCCAGTTGAACAGTCTGCTAATTGCAGAGCCCCGAGAACTTGCACCGCCCTTTCCGGCAAATATTTTCATTAGCTGTCGGCCGCAACGCCGGGAAATTCTTAAAATTACATAAAATTTGAGCTTCACTTGGGCCTTAATGTTCGACTTAATTTAAACGAACGAGTTAACAAGCAAGCACAAAAAATTTTGATTTATCGCTGGCAAAACTTTTTGGGCTTGATGAGCTTCGGCAAAAGTTTTTGGGGAATGGGTGGGTGTTTTCCAAACGTCTGCTGCACTTTGCTGCCGCCTTAGTTAGTTTCCTTTTTGCCGGCTTTTGGGGCTTTTCTTCTTGGCGCGTTTTTCGTTGGCTCAGAAGAGGGCTATGCAAAATCGCCCACTAAACTTTAATGGCCTGACATTGAGGCGCCGCCGTCGTCATGTCCGCCATTTGGGCGCCAGTTAGGAACCAGAAGTTTGCCACATGCAACCCGGAGTTGGAGTTTTGGATGGGCCGCTTTAATTGCTTGGCGTGCCATGTGAAAATGTTTGCAGGCCCGCACCTTTTTCTATGTATTTTTCCCCTTTTTGATTTTATGTGCACTTTTATGGGACACGAGCTAACAATTTGCAACAAAATTTCGAAAGCACCATTTATATGGCCATCGGCTTGGGGTTGGTCAGTTTTCTGAAATGTAAGCGTTTGTTTTAATTTGTTTTCGGCTGTTACCTGATGAGAGCGAAAACTTTCGTCTAGACACGGCACTTGAACACGCGCTCTAAAAATACTCGAAGTGTGTAGCAATTAACAAAGGAATTTAGGGACAACTCATATAACTCATATTGCTAAGAAAAATAGGTCTTAATTTGGCACCGAAAATGTATGAAAGGTGGGTGGATTTCGTACGAGCTATATCAATATGCAAAAGAGGTTCAACACAGCCTTGCACTAAGTGAATGTGAAGACACGAACTGGAAACGAGAGCCATAGAAGGGGAAAACCTGGGAAAAGCTGGAACTCGGGCTCAGGACACAAGTGGCTAGACGTGACTAGCTTACATTATATCTGGTCTGGCCGCAATAAATGCAAAATATATGTATGCATCAAGTGCAAAACACGCCGTCGGGGGGAAATACAAGTGCGGGTGACAGCTTAAAATGGAAAACGAACAAAATATTCAATCAGACAGAGAATTTGCGGGGAAAAGGAGATGCGAGAAAATGCGTGAGAAAAATCGCGAAATATTTTCAGGGGTAAGTGAACTGAATCTCGAACCAAAAATAGACGTGAAACCTTAAGGGAAAGAATAACAAAAACCTATTGAGAATTGTAAATAAAATTTGTTTTATCAATATCCTGTACTTCAATAATCATTTTTAAACACGTTGTTTGACAATCCAAATAAATATACCTAATGAAATCTAGCATACATTTTTAAATTCGTTTTTTTCCAGTGAAAGATAACTAGCTCAAAACCTTAAGTTTTAACTATAGTAACATTTTTTCGCTCATACATTAATGGATGAAAAAGGACCTTAAAAGGGCCTAAAGACTTGGCAGTCATTTAGAGCACTTTTTATATTCTTTTTGTCAGCAAAAATATAAAAAGTCCGCTCAATTTTAATGCATAATATTAATCTTATGCTTATTTCATTTGAATGCATCCGAGAGGTAAAATGGTAAAGAAAAACGCTTGAGAAAAATCCATTTGTTGTGAGAAATTCAATTTATATTCGATTACGCGACGATGTCTAAGTAGAAAAATAGAGAATGGCTCAAGCGCTTGTGAGCGTTTTTTTCCTATTTTTGGCTTGGAGCGCATTGAGAATGCCCCGTCATGCGTTAAAATTGCAATTTCTTTGCCAGGCAAAGCAGGAAATGTTGAGAAAATTGATAAATGAAAAATATAAAGCCATACAGAAAATCAATCCTGAGCCCCAAAATCCCCGTGGCCTTTTGTCCGATCCCCTCTAATTGTAAAACACAGGGCACCAGCAAACATAACAATCATAGTCGATTGTTGGCAGTTAAATATTCATGAGCCGAGTGAGAAATAAAACTGGAAATAGATATCCCAAACACAGTCCTGGGAATGGGGCTAAAAACCAGAAGAAGTGTACCATGGACATGAGCGCTGATTGCCCACATGACGTGCATAGGAAATGCCCAAAACTGCTAAGGGGTAAGCTCTATATACTGAATTCAATACTGTGTATTGGAAAACGATTTCCATTCAATGGCAGGCGGGCAGACAAAACAAAGACAGGCCCAGCACTTGCGAAAATTTCATTGCAAATGAAACGAAAAGCGTTTTATTTTGATTTTCTGCACACGCTCGATTCTAGGGGAATGGGAAAGCCAATTCGAGTGGAGTCGGCGGAATCCTCTTCAAAGGCAAATGTTTTGGCACTTTTTCTATTTTCATTTGCCAATTGCTGGGGAGCATCCTGTTTTCCTGCTTTTTACGTGGGTAATTTGAGAGAGTTTGGGAGGGGGAGGTTTGGTTAGCCAAGAACGAGGGTTAACGCCACATGTTGACAGCCGCATGTCATTAGGTATCGGGGCCCTTACTTTAATACTTTAAAATTTAATCAACTGAATAAAGGGATCGATATTTAGCTTTTCTTTTGCATTTGGCTTAGTTTTTGAGAAATTGACTGAATATAATAAATGTAATAGTAACAACTAACATTTACATATTCAACTCAGAGTTTCGTATAGCAGAACCGTGATTTTCAAACTAAAATTCTCACAATACATAATTTAATTCAAAAATATAGGAATTAGGGTAGAATATTTTTGAAACGACGTTTATAAGAAATAGAAGGTCATATTAAAATCAAAGTTAAATATCTTTAAATTAACTATAATTGATAAAATTATTATATCTATACTTAAAATTTGTAAAATCCGAAATGGAAAGCAAAAAGCATTATTCGCTATCTACTTTTCATTAGTTTTTTTTAATCAGTTTTATTGTTAGCCAATATCCTTAGTCGTTTAACCACAAACATTTTTATTGCACATTACCAGACTAAAAACCAAATTGGATTTCCTTTTTCAGTTTTCACTTTCCTTCAAATCATTGACTTATTGCCCTCCCATTTCAGTTTGAATCTAAGCCATGTACTTTCTCACCCCTAACAGGAATTAATAAACCACTCAGCAGAGGACTCCAAAGACAATTGTCATTACCTCCCCGAAGAAATGATATCTGGCAAAACAGTCAATGAAGTGGGAGGAAAGTGGTAGACTGAATGCAAGTCTGATTCCGTTGCAGCTAAAATGCTTTCCATGTTGTAAATCTATCCTCACATCCACATCCCTTTCCATTTCGCCGAAGGACTTTACTCAGGCGGACAAATAAGTGAGCACAAAAGACACCAAGGAATCGAAGTCTAGATGGTGGGATGTCAAAGTGAAACAACTCGAAAAATATCAACTTATGTAAATTGTTGCAGACGAGGAGTGAGCGGGAACACTATTTGTATTGACAGGACTCGGGTCTGTCTGCCAGTTGTCCCTCAAGGAATTGTGGGCATATTTGCTTCTGGTGAAATGAGCAAAAATAATTGCAAATCGTAAAAGGGAAAAAAGCTAGAGAAAGATAGAGAATTTTTCCAGGCGGCTGTCGTCGCTTTTCCATATGTGCAAGGATTCGGGATTCAGGACACAGAGGAGCTGGCTCGAAGGGGAGGAAACCAGTCCGGACTGAAGGAAACGGAAATATGCAATGAAGCAGAAGTTGGCAGGAAATTGTTAAGACGCCGCGCCTCCTTCGCCCCGTCTCACTTAAACTCTAGCTCCTTCTCTTTCACTCGCTCTGTTTTCGGTTTTCCGTTCTTGTTTTACAACTCTTCTTTATTTTCCATCATCGAAAGGGTTCCCTGAAGGTTCCCCTGGCTTGCGTTTTATGTTCTTGGAGGAATTGAAAAGCCGCATGCAAATAAAATTTGCCTTCTTTTTAGTGTTCTATGTCCTATGACCCGACTGCCCCCCTCTGCTTTTCCCTTTCTCTTTTCCGTTTCCGTCTTTTATTCGTTGGGTTCTTGTGGTTTTTATATTTCAATCGAGTCCTTTGTATGCCTTAAAGTGTTTTCCGTTTTCTCCCTTTGTGTCTTGCCAAAATTTATAGAACATTTATAAGACATGCAAATTATGATCTATTGCAGGAGTGGTTCCCCGGGGATCTATACCCCCGATTATGTAATGGATTCCCCGTTCTGTAGAAAAATAAGAGGTCTAGGTCGAAATGTTGTGGATACGAAGTTAAATTTCAACACATAAAATATGGTTCTTAAAAAAAGGATATTTAGTGTAAGTGTAAAGTAAGCGTTCCTTTCAGCTTAATTAAATATTAATAATGAGTAGCTTAACCCAGTTAAGAACAGGAAAAGCGAACGAATAATGTAGTAAAACAAATGTTTGCATAATTTTAACAACTGTCAGCATAAATTTCAAACAGCGACAGCAATATATGAACTGCAAACTGAATCGCTGGCCAAATGGGAAAAGTTGGCCTTACCGAGAGCCAAAAAAAAATACAGCAAAGCAGAGTGAAACGAAAACTTTGGCTGACAACTTTTGAAATAAAGTAAACAATAAAATGTGCCAATTGTGATTATGTGCCAAGAGAATATAATTAGGGAAAGCTTATAAGCTTACCTCCCCCTTCAAGGCCATAAAATGCTAAATGTATGATACAAATTTTCGCTAATTTGGGATTATGGTAAGGGTTACACTGAGTCCTGAGCAGACTACCTCAATTAAATATACTCATAATAGCGCATTTAATTCTACCTACAATTGGTAATCAATGTACATAAAATATATTTGTGTATAACATTTTTACAGATTGCCTCACTGATTGAATAATAATACATCATTGTGCGGGAGGCGGAATTGCGCAGAAAATTATAAAAAATAATATGCACTTTAAAATCCACTCCTGAAGGGGTGGCATGAAGATTGATACGGCCAATGCCAGTGGTGAAGCACACGTGCCATGGTTTAGTCTGCACGCGATTCCCCCAGCCACAATTGTAGTCCATCCGCTTCGTCTGCCGCCTGTCGCCAAAAAAGTGGCTAAAAACGTGATGTGCATTTCAAATCGGGGTTCCCATCAACGCCTCTATCCTCTGAATAAGGGGCTGCATCCCCACCAAATCACCATTCCACCCCAACCCAACCCTTTGGCCCATCCATATGCACCTGCGCAACTCCCCCGATGAATCGCTTGCACTTTTGTTTATGTCCTTTGAAAAGGCGCGAGAAATTGAAAAAACAAAGGGTAGCTCAAAGTGCATGATTAAGGGTGTAAAGGGGGCTTCCTCTACCAGAAGTTCAAGCCAAGTGGCAGCCTGTCTCGGCTGAGAATTTCACACATCATTAGCCACCGGAAAGTGTCGTTACTGCAGGAGAGACAGAAATGAATCAGAGAAGAGCTTTGCTTATTACAGAAAGTAATTGTATATTATTATCGTTGTGTTATTATTGTATTATTTAGTAGAAGGTGTATTTTAAATGTAAGCATTTCAGTAAAACATTTTTAAAAACTATACAATTTTTTATACAAAAAGACTTTTTTATGTAATCCTATTTAAATGGCCAATGAGCAAGTATTCGGCATATAATAATGTGTATGTATTATATATTTATTAATGTTTTTAAAATATTCCCATTTTTATTTAACTCAACAAGTTTAAGGGATGTACATAATATACTTTACTTTACATTATACAACTCTTATATCCTTTTTCTATATTACATTGGAATTTACAGGATACACAAAGCTTTTAGGTGCGTTATTCGCTAAGCTGTTTTCTTATTCTAGATAGGGACATTTTAAGCTTTCGGGAAGCTTTGCGGTAGACTTGCTAAAGAAATTATCATTAAAGTGTATATTTTATTTGATGTGTAGAAAAGGTAATTTTACATTTTAACTCCTTTTACATGGAAATTTATCCAGTCATAGTAACTCTGTGGTGAATCAAATAAAAAGACAAAATACACGTTTCTCTTGGGCGCCAGAATAGTGATGTGACTTCCAAAATGGTTCAGGGATGAAAGTAGAGTCCTAGAATCTATAAGACTCAGCTTTTAAAAGCATGCAAACTGCACGTGAATAAAATTTCAGTTGGTGATACTTTTAAATAAAAAGCAAATACAAGATATTTGGGAAACATATGATATATAAGGTGATAAATAACAAAAGATATAGTTATTGGTATTGCTTATGTTTAACTCAAATTAAACCGAAACAAGCAGGATACAAATTGGAATATATTGAGTAGTATTATCTATATTTGATAATTTATCCATTTTTCTTATACCCTCGTCTCAGATGGATTTCTGAGCAGCTGTTGTCGCAACATAACATGTGGCATCGAGTAGATCAGCTTGTTCCAGAAGTTGGGATTGTCTCTTTTCAGATAAGTATTCAGTACCATGTAGGCCCTTAGCTCACTGTCCAGCTCATCGAAATTCTCCACATCCGGATAGAGGACCACGATCAGGCGCTTGCACCGATCCTTCGAGGTGGCATGGAGAGCCATCCGGAACTCTAGTCGTCCCCAGGTGGATTTCAGGAAGTTCTTAGTCATCTTGCGTCTCGAGTCCTTGACGGATTGGTTGATGCAATCGGGAATAGACTCGCCCACTAACCAATCTCTAAGATAGAAGCAGAGTCTGAACTTGTGCTTGCCATTCTCCAGTCGATCTACGAATTCTGTAATGAGCTCTTCGTCCTGGTGAGTGAATGATAGGAATGCATCGAATTTTTTATTCTGATCCAGTTCTCTACGGGCGGCCAGACCTAGGAATATTTCGTGTTCGTAGAACCAGATCAATATAGACCGCCTGAAGCATATAAAGGCGTTAATTGATATAGCTATTATCAACAAAGAGATGGCGAAAGATGTATAGTAGATGAGGACCGAGGGACATAATTCAATCTCTTCAACTTCGATCAGAGATTTTCCTGAATCGCCACATTGAACAGCTGATGCGTTTATAATATTTTTCGCTCGCTCCTTAACGAATTTCAGAAAATCACTCTCTTCGCAGCTGCAAGTCCACGGATTTCCGGAAAGAACTAGCTTCATCGGGGAAGAAATACTTCTGTTTTCAAGGAAGCCCCGTACTCGTTCGCTGAGAACCGTGAAATTATTGTAATTTATATCCAGATGGTCCACGTTGCTTGGTAGTTGATCGATATGAGACAGTTGGTTGTGGGCCAAATAAAATCGTGCCACACTTGAGTATCCTGGGAGCGAGCTGGAGGGCCATTCCTTGAGAATGTTTCTTTCAAATATCAGAGTTGTTTGTCCAATTCTAGGCGTTGGTAATGGTGGTATCTGCCGTAGACCTTTGCCGCTGCAGTCGATAGTTAGTGACACCGGTTCGGAATTGGAGGTGTCGATACAGCAAACGCACTCTTCGGGACACTTATCCTGAGTTATATTTACTCGTCGCAGGACTGTTTCGTATTCCATTGGCTCACGTTCCCTTAGAAAGGATAGAAACGTCTTTGCATTGCAGTAAAATTCCCAGGGGTTACCTGATAGTTTTAATTCAGTGATATTTTCACGGTATGTCAAGAATTCTACCACCTCATCATCAAGGGTCATCAAAAAATTATTTCTCAGGTCTAAATAAGTTATGTTCTCCGGAAGCAAGTGATGTGGTATTTCGGTTAGCCTGTTATTAGACATATGCAGTTTTTGTATCGAGGCAAGACCCGTAATGATAAGGTTTTCGGGGCTGGTAAGTCTCTTTATGTCATTTCCATCTAAATATAGAGTCGTGTTGTAGGGAATTAAATATGGTAGTCTGGGATAATATTCAAGACTTGCATTCGTACAATTTATAATGAATTGACCAGTTTGCCGTTCAATGCAACAAGTGCATCTGTATGGGCAAGTCGCGTTTAGATGATAAAGAATAAATTCATCGTACTCGCCCTCAAACAGCCAAATGGCGTTTTTTAACTCTTCCACTAGCTTTAACGTAAAGTATAGTTCTGATTCTCCAAAAGTGTTTAATATATGATCTTCACTTGCTTCCCAGTAAAAATCGGAAAAATTGGGAACAAAAAAAGGGGGTAAGTAGGATGCTTTTGCTGTTATGTTCATGAATTCCATTACTAGGTTAAATTTTGAATCTTTTATCTTTATCCATTGTGCGTTTTTCCAAAAATAATCTATTAAATAGTGTTCATCGCAGTATATAATCCATTTGTTGCCAAACTGTTTAAAAGAACTTAAGCTCTCGACATATGCAACAACATCTTGGCTTAAGGTGGTAAATTGATTAAAACTTATGTCCAGAGTTTCAAGAGCTTTAGGAAGTCGGCTAGTACTGAGACTAGTTAGTTGATTTTGTGAGACGTCCAGACCTTTTAGATTATCATAGCCTTCCAATGAGTTATCAGGTAGTTGAAATAGTTGGTTCTGCTGAAGGAACAGGACTGCCTTTCCTATTATAGGAACAGGTAGCGGAGGAATTAGTGAATGATTTTGCTGCGAGCAATTAATTTCAAATATTCTATCGTGTTGATTATATATGCAGCTACATTTAAAGGGGCACGAAATGCCATTTATACCCAATGTAAAGTGACATTCGTTTCGACCTGGGTGACATAGAAAAGCGGTCACATTTTTATATGCTTTATATGCGTACAGTTGAACGATTTCGAGTGCGTGGAAATTCTCAAAGGTTTTCATATCCACCTTATTATTAACGTGAATAATTAAGTATTTTAATGTTGCTTGAAGGGTAGAAGATCTGGAATTGAGATATAAATTATTGTAAGACTTGTGTTCTTATTTTTTAGTGACTTATTTTTACTAACCCAAAAAACTCAAAGTTTTTTAACACCACGTTGTCAAACACCAGCCTAACCAAACTGGTCAAGTGATCAAATGTTTCAGTTGTCAGGCCCTCCACATTTAAGCCACTAAACACTAGCATTTGTAACTTGGTTTTTCCTTCGAACATATGTGTCTCAATCGTAAGTGTTGGTTTTTCCGATGTATAAGCATAGATTTTAATTTGCTTCGTGTTGTTCATACTCCCTCGTATGTAGGCATTGATAGCGACAGAATTAACAGTACTGTCACTTAAATATTTAAAATCTAGCATTTCGGATCCGCTATCAATATGTATTTCCCTCTCTGCTATTGTTAGGGAAGGAGCATACATTTCGAATTCAACAATTTCTTGTATGCCAAGTAGCCGAAGATATTGTACTGCAGGACGAAGTCTAGTATCGTCAGCCCGCGGTATTCCAGCCACAGTAATTTTAAGTATTGAGCAATCACTTTCATTGGCAATTTGGTAAATATTCCATTGCTGGAAATCGCGATTTGTCCAAGTGAAAAGTAATTTCGAAATTGACAACTCCATTTTATAATCTTCAGTGGCTAAAATTCTGTTATCTATCGAGCATTTTTGGTTATTGCAAGATCCACCGCAATACAGTTCACAGTAATCCGCTCTGATCCTGTCCAATCCTTTGATACAGGAAATCGTACAATGTTTAATAAAAAGGAGTAATATAATTAGCAGTATTTTTGCGGACATTTTACGATACACGCTATGCCGAACCTCAAACTAAAATAAATGTTGTGGCCACCAAATAAAGATTGGCAAAATCTATAGGGATCGATTAAAAGAAACACTTCACTGATTACGAAACGATTTTTGAATGCAACGATTTGTTTCGAAGGCTATTTATAAAATGCCTTGTGTGTACTGTTATTCGGTTTTCCAGAGCTTTTGCTGAGCTACTATGATAATTCTCTCAAATATAAAAAAAAAATACAGTATTTTTCTTTTGCAATAGCAAAGGGTCAAACGTGGCTTTAGACACAATGTTTCTTTGAAAATAAGAAAACAAAAAATTAATAATATTTTAGCCAACAGTCTACGATGCTCGCTATTCCGAACCTAAAATAAAACTAAATTGCATATAAATTCGTTTTGTGTGAAACCACCAAAGGAACAATATAAAAATCCATGGGGAACGACTACAAATAATACTTACAATTATAAGCTTACAATTGACTGATAAGAAAAAAATTTTTGAAACTATTTGTTTCAAAGCGGCTATACATATGTATATAGCGGAATACATATTTTAATATTTTTTATGACCATTTCCATTAATATTTAAATTTAATTTAATTTTATTCAAATCGTATTATCCGAGTTGTGTCTAGATTATAAATAAATGTTTGTTTAATAATTAATTACCTACAATTGTTATTGAAATTATAGATGCGTAAGTGCATAAACAAATGTGAGATATTTATAAACTTCGTTTATCCACAGCTAATGATTTAATAACTTCGTTTAATTATCCAACGTAAAATAAAAGAGAAAAATTAGGTGTTTCACTTTATATTTATTAATTTATTTATAAGCTTTTTAAAATCGTAATCATGTCTTGCGAAGGGTTAAACGTGGTTTTAGACGCAAAGTTTCTTGGAAAGTATTGCTTATAATTGTTTTTTAGTTTATAAACGTTTTTTAATTTTTTTCGCTTTCATACCAATGTTTCAAGAAATATAAAAGTCATAAAAGATATTGTTTTTAAGCCAAAAAAAAGTAAACAAAAATTCGGCATTTTCAATTAGTGCTAAATAGGTTAAGAAAAGTTTGTATCATTCGAGCGGAATTTGTATGATAACGTTTAAGTTATAAGTATATTTAACATTTCTGTTATCAAAACACTTATGTCGACTAGTGTACAATGTAAACAATGAAAAAACAATTTTATTTATTGTCTAAGAGCAATTCCATTTCCATTTTTCTTCAGTTATATTAATGATTTTCTTAAATTAATAATTTAGTCGCAATTATCCGAGTTTAACTTATTAATTGTATATTTGTATTGTGTTATTTCTAAATAAGAATTATTTAAATCAAAATTATTTTAAACAAATAGATTGTTGATGTACTGATTAAATTATATACTATTTAAAGTCAGGTTCGTAATTTATTTTAAAAAAAGTATTGAACTTTCCCAGCGATTTGTTTTCCTTAGTATAACATTGTTACATTAATTTTGCTAAGTAATTAAAAAAAGCGTGAACCAAAATTATGAAAACTCGCTCGCTGAGATTCCAAGAGAAAAGAGTCAATGGCCTCGACTATTAGGTACCCTTTACTCAGCTAAGGGGAGTGAGAGGGAGACGGAGATTGTTCCTATAACTGCACATCCCGCAACAGCGCCACCTAGCGTCGATTTCTTTATTTGATTATAAGTTTTTAATGGATGTTCCGATTTGGACAATTTGCCATCCAGATAGATAATTATAATTGAAACAAAATTGTGTTAACTCTTTTAGGGAGTTAGAGTGGGCGTGGCACAAAGTAATACAAAATTTCAAAAACAACTTTAACCTCAGCTGCTTAAAATTTTTAAAAATCGCACATATCTTTATAAAAGTTGTGGTTGCACCAAAATTTATCTATGCCCATTTTGGGTTAAAAGACCTAACATTTCTGTCAATTTTTGTGCTTCTGGGCAACATTTTTTATAGGTTATATTTTTTTAATACTCTTTTTTTGACATCAGTTAACAAATCAGTTATATATTTGGTGCCAAAAGGGGTGTGTATATTTTAATTTCACTAAGTTCACCATGGGGTGTAAAACTAAAAGCTCAGTGATGAAGATGGACTCTTGGGCTGGAACATTCTTAGTGGTTCACATTCGCTTCAGGGGCTGCGAGTTATTTTAAGTTTTGTAACTCTCAGCTCTTATCAGCTCGCAAGGAGCGGGTAAATTAAATTGAATTAAAGAGAGAGTTTCTATCTTTTTGGGAAAAGGTGTTAATCAATTATTAGTTTATAGTCGTCGTTGTGGTCAAGGTACCAAATTTTGAATTTTAGGAAATCATTCGTAGCCCAGAAAAATAGTAAAGATAAAATGGCACATTGAGCCTTTAAATTCAACCATGAACAACCATTCTGTGGGACCTTTACTAACTAAATTATTTTTAGTCATTATTTTCGTATGTAGTAGCCTTGTATTTTTCATGTGTTGTGAGTGTCCGAGTCTAGCTTTAACAAGGAAAATATTAGGCTAGCTTACTGAACACTAGTATTTGTAACTGGTTTTTGACTTCGAACATATTTATCGCAATCGTAAGTGTTGATTAAACCCATGTATAAGCATTTAAGAAAAAAATACGAAAAATATCAAGAACATTTTTCACGATTTGAGAACAATCCGTTCGCAATTTTGCGTTCATATAAATCAAACACCGCGGGGTCAAATCATGAACATTTTAGGTGAAATCATGAATGCGTCACTGAAAATGCCTTGACCGAAAAAGGTAGAAAACAGTTCTTAAATTATGAACACCGGTCAAAAGAACATTTAAGTTATATGTACTTATAATAATAAATAAACTCTTTGTCGTCAGCAATAGCCAATACTTTTCTGCCACAGATACAGTAAATTTCACAGTAATCGTGTGTGATATTTTGCAATCTTATGATATAAGTCATTTGATAATGTTGAGATAAGACGAGAAATAAAATTAATAGTATTTTAGCCGACAGTTTACGTTGTTCGCTATTTCGAACCTTAAACAAAATTAAATTGCATAGAAATACGTTTAGTGTGAAACCACCAAAGAAACAATATAAAATTCCATAGAGAACGACTAAAAATAACATTCACAATTAAAAGATTACAATCGACTGATTAAAAAGATATTTGAAATCAACTATTTGTTTTAAAGCGGATATATATATTTTAATATTTTTATATGAGGATTTCCATTAATATTTAAATTTAATTTAATTTTGTTCAAATCGTATTATCCGATTTGTTTCTGGATTATAAATAAGTAAATGTTTGTTAAATATTTTTAAGATATCAATACAAATTAATTACCTCCAATTGTTATTGAAATTATAGATGCGTAAGTGCATAAATACATGTGAATATTTATAAACTTCGTTTATCCACAGCTAACGATTTAATAACTTGATTTAATTGTCCAACGTAAAATAAAAGAGAAAAATTCGATAGGCGTTTTACTATAAATTTATTAATTTAATTATAAGCTTTTTAAAATCGTTATCATGTTTTGCGCAGCAAAAAAAAAAACCGCTTTGAATTTTCCCATTCCATTGTATACTTTAATTGTGAAATTGTTCTGCCTTCATTTTTTCTATCGTTTAAATTGATTTCATATTAAATAATATGGACGACATAATTCCCCGGACCTTTTTCGTCCATTTAAATATTTTCATTTTATACCATTCCAATGGGAAAGTACCACAACTACTGCGAAAAGTCTTTAAATTTAAGCGAAGCCTTTGTTTCAAAAGCTTTAAGAAGATGTGCCTAATACGTATCATGCAATCTATTGAATATATTCCTGTCAAATACGTTGATTTGCAGTCACACTTACCCAGGACTTTACCTAAGTCCAGCTGAGTTTTTTTTATTGCAATTTGGCTCACATCCGCGCCAGGGATCCCCGTCCTTTTGCCGTACCCCCCCGATCCTTGTGCCTTGACTGTCAGACCTTCGTTGGTCACATGCCGTGGCAATTGATGTCAAATTTATAACGACAAATACTCGAAAAGTTTGCCACGTAGCCCAAACACACACTCATGCATTTATAGTGGCCCAGACATGCCCACTTTTCACACCTCCCCCTTGGACCCGTAGCGCCACGTCCCGTCCCGTCCGTATTTCCCGTCCAAGTCCGGACCCGGCTGTTCAGATTTCGAGCATCATTATTGCTTTTTGATTTTTGGTGTGAATTTGCTGAGCAACAGAGGTCCGGCGATAGTTGTGAGTATGTGTTTTTGTTGCCTCCCAGTTGAATTATGGCCAACAGATCCGGGAAAGGCACGGAAAGCACTCCTTTTTCGCTGGAAACTTGCCCAGGACACGAACACAGGCTGCAGTTTGGGATCGTTTTCGGTGGAGAGAACATATTAATGCAATTTTATTTAAATTACGCAACATTTATGCTCCTTGCTCGCTTTGATATATTTGTTTTTTATTCGCCGCCATCTCTTTCACACCGACCGCATCGTTCTCGCTCTATTTCAGCGGCGAAGGGAAAACAGCAATCGGAACTGGGCTCCTTATTGTCCTTTTGTGCATTTCATATTGCCCTGTCTGCAAAGTTTTCTGGCCCCGTTCGTCGGCACAAATATTTATGGCCATCAAACAATTTATGTCAACTGATAATTTTAAATGTTAATTAGGCTTGTTGGCTTGGCCCAGAGAGTGGCCAATTATTAAAGATTTAATAAATGACAAATACAATTCTGTTTCACAGGAAGGATGAATTAAACACAAATTGATATATTAATGTATATAATTAAATTGTAGTAATGCGTAATCAATTGTCAGCGAGTTGTTATTATGCAAAGCGGGTGGTCTGGCCAAAAGTTGGGTAAATAACGTGACTTTAATGCTTAAAGAGGTTAAATGTTTGCCCGTTTTAAATGAAGCTGTGCATTTTAAAGTTAAGCTTCTTAATAAATCAATCAGTAATTATTCACTGGAGTTGTTCACATGAGTCCCTCAAGTTTTAGACATGGCAAAATCATAAAGTGAACTCTGTGAAGTGGAAAAAGACCTTAGGTAAATTGAAATTGCTTAATTTCATTCACATACACATTGAAAATCACTCGCAATTGTTTGCGGACAGCCTTTGGGACGAGCTGTGGCCTCGGAGGAGCCGCAGGAACGGGAACTTTGCAATTATGGCTAAGGAATAGAAATTCCCGTCGAGCCGTCAAAACCGGAAATGGCAAAGTGGCAAAGCGCAAAGCGGAAATGGCAGGCACAACACAACGCAACGCAACAGAAAAATGCAAATTTCCACGAAAAGGAAATTATAAAAATATTTGTTGGCGTCGCACCTGTTCCGCACCCCCCCCCCCTCCCCTTTTCCCCTTCCCCATTTGAAAAATAGCTAGAGATTTTTTTTGCACGTGGATCGTCCTTGTTATTGCACTGACTTTTGTTGTTGCTGTTGGCCGACTGAAGTCCACTTGAAGCGACGTTCCCGCACTTTGGGACGAAGGTCCCACAACTTGGAGTGCTCCATCGTCTGGCGTAAAGGATGTTTTTTATATTTTATTTTATTTTATACCACACTTTTTGTTGCCTGCCACTATATAACAAATAACAAGTAGCCCCACCGTATATATCGTAGCCCAGATATAAATGGCTGGGCGAGTGAGTAAATTTATGCACTGGCAAGTGAAAGGTGGAGTTCATATTTTAGCCAGCCAGCGAGCGATTTCAACTTTAATTATTTTTACAGGTGCAATTTATTTACATGAATTTCAATCTCCGCACCGGGGTATAAATTACCATAAACATCTCCTATATGGATATATGTGGATATACGTATTGGGCTCTCCCATATTTTTTTTTTGCTCCTTACCCACTTGCCGATGCTTTTTCCATGATGAATATTTAATGCATGGGAATGGGGCGGGGGAAACCACTCGAAATGTCAGAAACAGCGAGACAGCAAAACGAGCATTACAAACAAAGGCTGTTCCAGACTTACTTTTCCGAGGCCTTTTTCCGAAATCATAAATGCACATGCACAAACACACGTCCGATGCACAGGTGAAAAGCCAGGCAAAGTCAAATTAATTCCACTTAATTTGTTTTAACCACAAAAGCCGAAGTATCGAATACCAAATGCATGTCACTATTGCTGTTCCATTTTTACGTGGCTAGTTATCTGGGATTTCTCGAATTTATTAATTTACAATATAAAATTAAGCAATTTTCCTTAAGTTTTTATTAATTTTTTTGTATTAATTATTATATTATTCAATTTTAATTAAAAAGCTAGCCTTTAATTAACAAAGGAATTTTTGTTCAAAATAAGTAAGTTTTTTCATAGTTTGTATCAAGATTTCGGCAAAATGTTAAATCGTAATTTGTACTCCATTTTAATAACATTCCTGTAAACATCGTAGAAGTAAAATTTTTGTAAATGTTATACCTAATGTTACCTACATTTCCTCTTTTAAGTGCTCTTTAGATGTTAATATTCTAACAGCCTGTATAATATTCTCTTTAACTGTAAGGACTCACTGTTATCAAAAATTGCCCATTTGACGTTCTCCACTTTTACTTACATTTACCCAAAATAACGGTAAATTTCCCCCTTCAAGGAGCTATAAAAAAGATTACAACCAAGCAAGCTTTCAAGTTTTGGGCGAACAGCTTTCAATTTTAACAGTAGCTTTTAAAACACCCACAACCCACCCTCCAAATTTGGGTTTCACGAACTCTATATATATATATAAATCGGCTCCTATTGGGCTGGCCTGGGTTATAAAAGACAAGGCGGTGCCCAATTGACGTTTAGTTAAGTTCTGGACCCGCTCAACGACTGCTGCTCGAGGATGTGACGGACTCTCTCATCTTTTTGGAGCAAAGAAAACCAAACTTCAATTGTTAAACCTAACAAAAGTATTTGCAATAAATAAAGATATCTTGTGTATCGTGTTTTACTTATAGTAAGGTATTAAGATTATTTTATGTTTTTTTTAAATTTTTTCTTTGTTATACCACTTTTTTTTAATCACAAAGGCTTCGTTTTAAAATTTGACACAGTTAGCAAATACAAATACATATTGCAATTTAGGTTGCAAAAGGTATGCAAACATTCCAGCAACATAATAACATAATGTTTTGAAGATAGTTAAAGTAGAGAAAACAAACAAATATAATTTTTGGTTTTCGTTTATTGCAATGTATATTCATATTTTTAAAATTCAATTGAAATGAAAGAGGAAGAGAGAGAGGGACTGTTCATGCAAAAGTTGCAGTCGGTCTCAAAATCTAAATTTTGTTGTATACAAAATGTAATTCTTGTTACATTCCATCGGAACTGTAAGAGATCCTAAACGAAAAATTTTTCTATTTATAATAGCACTAGCGGAAAACTGTGTTTTCAATTTTCTTGGACAACCACTGCATAGCTATTAAATTTAAAGGGTATTTGCTTTTTCTAAATCAACAAATATTATTAAATCTCTTTAAAATAACCAAAGTTGTTTGCTAATTTTACTGATTTACCGAACACAAATGTTCCCAAAATTTTTTTAAATAGTGTATGTTACATTCAATAGTTTTTATAATTTAATTCTAAAATATTTTACATCCATGTAAAACGTATAAAACAAATGGCAATATACAAACATTTTACATGTAACCATATTGGATTATCTACACGTGTATGTAAATGTAAGAACTATGTATAAACAAATCTGAAAACTAAGTAGATCTCCTCAAATTGTTTAAAACAAATTTGCGGTTCCAAAAGAGAAAAACTCAAAGATAAGTTGGCGTTATTAATTAAAATGATTTGGAGATCAACTAATCCGTCTTACCATTACAGTGTTTAAGCCCCGTATTTGGATTTGATGCTGAGCAAAAGGATCATAATCTACTGAACTGGACCTCTGGAACTTGGAACTTCAACTCTGTAACCCTAGTTTTTTTTTCCACTATTTCATCTAGAAATCTTAATATCCCACAGTCTTTAATTTAAGTACTCTGTAAAATAATGTAAAATATTATAAATGTTTAATAAATAGTAAACAAAGTAAAATATAATTTATTGCTAACTTATTTAGTTTTCTGTATATGTTTTTCATTTTGGGGCCAAAAGTTTTACTTTCTGGATCCTATGATAAATGTGGCAACACAAAAGTGCTGAAGCTTGTAAAATGTATCTGATAAGAATGGAAATAAATTAAATTTAACTCGACTGGAGATTGCGCATCTGAAACAAGGCGCATATGTATTTCCTTCTCTTCATTCAACTGTGAGTTCCTTAAATTTAAAATGTTGCTAAAATTTTTAACTATACCTAACGAACGTTTAAAATAGTTGTAACCCAGTTTTGAAACCGTTAATAGTCCTTCCACGAACACAAGTTGCTGCCATTATTTATTTCAACCCTTTGCTTCACATAAGTAATGTCTTTGCGGGAAGTCACCCTCGACTGACTTTCGACCGCTTTTAACCTTACTCAAAAACTCCAATTACGACCTAATTAACAGCGCCTAATTACATCCTGCCACGCCCACTCCGCGCCCCAAGGAACGCCACCTATAACCTTAAACGCATTTCTCTTGTGCAGTTCACCAGAGTCATTGGAAAATTAAATGTAACGCGGATTCTTCGTTCCTTTATTTTTTATTTTCGCCAATTTGGCAAAGTCGAATGGAGGAAGCGGAACTACTCGAGGCTGGAAACAATTTATTGGAAATGCAATTGAAAATGCAGCAAGCGTGTCGAGGTCGATTCAGAAAAATGCCAGCCATCGAAACGTTTTGAACTTGCGGCAATAAATTCTTCGCTTTTTGGCAAGCTATAAAATATCCAAAAACGAATAAAAATCCTAATGAAGAGCCAGGGCGCAGACAGTCCAGAGCCTACAAATTGTATTATAAAGTTATACGCTCCTATTTTTTGGGGCCCAGCACTCAAGGACTATTTTCGTTTTGTGGCTTCATATTCATTGGTAAATTACTCACGTATTTTTTGCGGGGAGAAGTCTCAGACCAAATGGGTGTGGGCATAGTTGAGCCAAAGAGCCGGAAAAGTCGACTACTTTTGATCTTTAACTTCATTTGATACGCCCAAAAGTCCAGGGAGAACATTAAACTATCCCACAACTAAACGGACTAATTCCTGTTTTCAACTTATTTACTCTTTTACATGTCCATCTCGGGCGGACAAACAAGTTGTTCTAGCCAAACCACCGGACTATCCATGACTGACTGGCTAACAAGTCGTTTAACGCCCACTCAGCTCCTGGTTCCTGGTCCCTCCGATCCCGATCCCGAACCCGATCCCAATCCCAATCCCGAGCCCCTAAACATATGCCACAAATAATTTGTTATTCAATACGAAACACGAAAAAGTACACAAAGCGGCAAACGAGCTTCAACAATTCAACACACACTGGACATTTAGTAAATTGGCTAACAACTTTTTGTTCGGCTTCGCTGTTGCCACTGTTGTCGTTGTTATTGTTGTTACGTGATTGTCCGGTGAGAGTGTATGAGTGTGTATCTGTGTGGGCACGGAACCCAGCATGTTGTACTGTGTTGTGTGCCATATGCTTGACCACAAGCAAACCAAACCAGACGAATGCCGACTGGGCGAGGCGAAGGGGGGCACAACATCAAGCCGTCCAAAAAGGAAAAAGATTTCATGGGACAGATGACACGGCGGACTTTCGGGACAGGATGACTATCCGAATTGAGGCGGGGGATTAGGGTGCCGAAAGGGTTTGTCGCGGCCAATTAATCGTTACGACTTTCAGGTCCATTTCAGATTTTACGCCCAGAACTGTAAATGGGCACTTACAGCACAAAATCTCTGGGGTTGGGTAAAGCTTCGTTATATTTAATGTGCCCAGAGCTTAGTAAATTAGTAAGTAACAATATGGACTTAGCTTAAGCTTAAGTAACAATTAAATATTATAATGCCTGGCCCACTTTTAGTAAAAATAAGGTATCTGAGTATCTATATATGACCAAAAAAAGATATATAAACATATATATGACCATTCATTAAAAAGTTATATCCAAACAATAACTTAAAATAAGCAAAGTCAATTGAGTGCGAGAGGAATGGAGGTTTCAAGTTATGGCGACTTAGCGTGGCGTGTTGGTGTGTTCGTGAAATCAACGATAGGTGGCGCTTTACTTATTTAATAACGGGTATTTGATAGTCGAGGCCGTCGACTATAGCGCTTTCTCTTGTTTTAAGTTTAACGGTCAGATATGCAATTTAAAATTGAAATTAGCTAACCCAATACAGTTTAAAAATGCCATTGAAAACAAAAGAACCTTATGCTCAAAGTTTCAATGTTGAGGTAGATTTTAAAATGTTTTACTGCTTCTAAACTTAGTGTTAATCAACGGACCCTTACCCAGACAATACGAACACCATTTTTTACTAGCAGGTACTTAGGGTTATTTTATGTACGTCTGCAGCCCTCACCACCCTCACCTAGATTGTTTTCCTTAGTTTCACCCCTCAACTTCCTTTGTTGTTTACGCTATGGCCACTTGAGCTGCTTTTATTTTATTGAAGATTTGTATCAAAATGTCAACAGGAGCACAAGTCAACAACAACTAGAGGCACAGAACTGGGGGAAAAAATGCAGAAGTTGCTCTTTTGATGTGGGTTGTGTGTCTCAAGTTCCATTCTCACTCCATCTGCCACTGCGATGTTTTTGTGTTTTCGTAGCATTTGAGCAAATAAAATGTTTGCTTAAAAAATTGCAGACATGCATTGCCAGTTGCCTTGTCTCGTGTTTTCCTTTTAGGTTTTCTTTTTTTAGTTGTTCGCAGCTTAAGTTGAAAATGTTGAAATGCTCATTTCTATCAAGTTGGCCATTCCCCGTTTTCCGGAAATTTTTGGGTAGTCAAGAATTTACTGCAGTCACGACTTCAGCCTGACACAAATACATTTAAAAATGTGCTAACATATGTATGCTGCCCGCCAGAAGCTCACATATTTCTTCTTCATCCGATGCGTTGACAGAACCCCCTAAAACCCCCACAGAACACCCAAAACACGCATCCTATCCCCAATCGTGAAGCAGTGAGCAACTAACGACAGTTGGCATTTAAGTTCGGATAATGCGAACGGGGGGCGGATTTTGTGGGACCTTGCCCAGCTTATCAGAGAGTGTGTGAAGATAATCTGCTAAGCTATATACAACTCTGATTTTAGCTTAAAGTGACTTAGGGGTAAAAATAAGTTCAGTGATAGGGTGGTTAGAAAAATACATTTAAGAATTCTTAGTTATATAAGTCTATCTAAGGGGTCATTACAGGTATCACTGATTTTTTAGAGTTATTTATATCTTAAAATAGTTATTTTGGTTTTTCAGAATTCTTCTAAGTGCTTTGTCTAAGGTAACGTCTAAAAAGCGAGAGCATTCAGGTGCAACTTATAACTTTTTGCAACGAAATGATAGAATTCTTTAGTCAAATAACACTCAGCCAACCGAACCTGACATCCTACTGATCCGATCCCCAGACAAGTAGAATGTGAAATATTTAATATACTTTCCCCTGGTTCTCCTATTCCAAGCCCATTCAGCTTTATCCCCATCAACATCGAATCAACACAAGAACAAATTCAATTACTCAACACTGGAGCAACATGGGTGGGGCTGCGAATTGGTCCGGAGGGGGATGGAGTGTGGCGTGTGAGTGACATTAATGCGATTCCAGCAACAGTCAATCATATTAGTATTTCCAAAGCAATTGCCAAAAATAATGTTCGACTCTTGTTTTTCTGGCACTTTATTTTTATTCGCCCGCTCTTTGATGAGCAACTCAATGCCGAATTTGCAATTTAATCGATTGCATCTAAAAATCTACAAATAAATTGGTGTAAATATTTGTGTTAGCTGTGAAGTTCCGGGTATATATTTTCGTCACAAATTCGAGAGATTTTGATAGACAGTTTTAATAAAAAGTAAAGACAGACTAAAAATTATAATAGTCTATAATTTATAGATGTCATTACCAAAAATTAACAAGTTTTTGTTATTATTTATTTTTAAAGGAGAATATAGGAAAAAGAATTAATTCTATTGGACATTTGGGAAATGCTCTTCAAGAATAAACTGACAAAATGTATAAGGCTGTCCGAGATAATTTCAAGTTTCCACATTTTTGGGAGCAGCGTTTTCGGAACTGCAGCTCGCTGTCAATTACCTAACGAATAAATAAAACCCTTGACACACTCATTAACACCCTATTCCCTATTCCCCGGACCCATTCGCCTGCGATGCCGCAGAGCTGAAAGAAATACAAACAGAATCGCTTTCAACATATTTCGAAACGAAATCGAATGTCGAACGTTTGTCGGACAGATTAAAAATACAATTTACGGCAAATCAATTGCGGCTAACATGGCAACAACGACGGCGGCGAGGCAAGGAAAAAAGGCGAAAATTAAAATGGCCACCGCAAGGAAAACAGTTGGAGCAAAAAATGAAAAGCAAACAATGGGTGGACCGAATTCCGGAAAATCGGAAAATGAAAGGCATCCCACCCAGGAAAAAAACAAGAAAGAAAAAGGACGACAACAATAAGGCGGGCGATAGCAACAGCTGTTGGCATAAATTTGTATAAATAATAAACAATTCACGGGGACATCTCCTGGACGATCTCCGGTTCCGGTGGCTTTTGATTCTCGTCTTCCGGTTCTTCCCCGTCCACTTGATTTTCCTGCTGGCCAGGAGAATCATCCAGCACCTCCATCTGCGAGGCCTTGGAACGCAGCACTTGCATCTCAAAGGCACGAACTGATAGCAAACGCTCCTCGCGAGTCAGTTGCGAAAAGTAGATGAAGCCCATCACGTAGGTGCGCACATCCTGAATGTAATCGAACAGGGGTCCGGTTCCCTGGGGAATGGGCAGTCTGGAAAGGACCTTAGCCACCGAAACCTTCATCTGGGCAGGACACACCACCTCAATCACAATGCCCAGCGATGCAATGGCACCCAAAATATTGGTAAAAGTCATCAGCCCGTAAAGGCACCACATCCTTCCGTGGCACAAAATCATCACTGTCCTATGGGTAATCCTTTCGAATCCACACCACCCAATCAGTAGAATTATTTCGGTGAAGAAGATCGTTAATATAAGATCGCCGCAAGCCAAAATCCTTGGTGAATATTTCTTCAATTTCCTGGGAATCATATCAGAGTCCCAAAACAGCAGGAGAATGGCCATCAGAAATATACAGCTTCCAATTGGGGGAGCCGGCGAGCACTGATCCTTCGGCTGGGCCACAAAAAAGGATATGCCCAGCACTTGAAGCAGGCCAGTAGCCACAATCGTTGTCAAGCTCACCATCTTGGTTCTAAGGAAAAAAGAGTTTATTTAGTTGCTGGGAAATTTTCGTTTATGCTTATCGACTTCTAAATCTTTTGAACAGCTTACTTGGAATTTCTCCAACTGATAAACATATCAATTGGGTGTCAGTCTGCCCAACTGCTAAGTCAAATGAAAGCCAACTAAAGCCAGCTGCTGGCCGTTCTGTTTTTTTCCCATCCCCTCTTCAGGATTTTCACTAAAACATTTTTACTTTTTCTGTAGATGCTGGCATATTCGAGCTTCCTTGGCCTTTAAACACGTCATAAGCTTTTGGGCTGCCATCCCGGCTCAGCTTGGCCTTAACATTTATTGCATACTTTTGAGGGCCATGCCTTATAAACCACATTCTGAAGTGGCGTAGGTGCAAGATACCCTTCCAGAACTGGCTTTCTTCTGTTCAGCAGGCTTTCTGTGGCAGCTAAAGAGTTATAAATATAGAAAGCTATACATAATACAATTTGTAATAAGAAATGCAGAATATTAAGACATTTTCGCAGGAAAGCATATACATTTGAAATGGATGACATTTTTTTAAAATTAATACATAAACTGAAAAATAAATTTAAAAACCAATATGAATTGTTTTTAATATTGAAAACAATATCCATTAAGTTCAAATTTATAAAATTGAGTGCTAATACTTTTTAAGTGTGCGGTACACAAAAATATGTATGTGAAATACTTTAAATACGGGGCTTAGTTTTTAAGCTCCTGAGCTTACATATTGAATACTTTCCTTCCACTTGTTAATAAATATTGGTATAATATAAAGCACAGAGTATTTGAAAAGGAGTAGGTAAATAATAAAAAAAATCGCATTTCACTTCTGCTTGTATTTGCTCGTTGGCCTCTTAGGAATTTTTATTGGGCACTTTTCTGACATCTTTCTGGTTTCGGTTTGTGTGATTTTAACTGGCCCCATAAATAATTTGTAGCAAAAAAAGCACAAGTTTTAGTGCACACTTTGTGGCACGCCCACAAACAAACAGACACTTAATATGCTATCAAACAATTTCATGGGCAGAATAAGGTCTTCCTGGCTTTGACATTTAAGCGTGACAAATTTGTGCTAAAGTCGAACACTTTAAATTATAATAACCCCAGGCCTAACCAGAGGTTTGCCAGCGCCTTGAACAAACATCGGACAAAGTCAATGACAAAACTTTTCGGTGCAGCAATAAAAATCAACATTATTATGCTAATTGGCTTGAGTTCGGTGGAGCAGAAGCAGGAGGACAAGCCCTCTGGCTTTCCACGGATGGGTCAAGATTTTAATCTCTAAATTAGTTTACAAAATACGCAAGTATTTTCGCGGAATTTTTTAACCGAGTGCCTTAGGTCAGGTACAAACAATCAGGTTGGGGAAAAACGCCTAAAAGCATATTGCCCCTATTTGTTTTATAGAAAGAAGAGGGCAAAAGGTACACACAGTGGGTTCTTTTGTTAACTGCGTAAAGTTTTCACTTTTTGTTTTACCTTTATTCTTTTTTTTTCAGCCAAAAAATAATAAGTAAACATTATTTATTTTAAAGGAAGCCGGTAGAGCCGTTGCATATCCCCGGGCGTTTCAAAGTGGTAACAATACCGGAACGAAGGAAGTTGGCTTGTCATGGTCGCGGGCAGGACGTCAAAGTAATTAAACAAAAGTAATTAAGATTAGCGGACTTGGAGTAGCTCCGAGTCATCAGCCAGGCTCTCACCTCGCAACCCGGCGCCATTATGCTCATTATCATTATCATAGTGAGCAGGGCAGAGCAGGCCGGGCACAAAAAGGTAAGGTTAATGTTAAAACGCAACAATATGAAAAACTCCCTGACAACTTTGACGTCATTATAGCTGGCCATCTCTCACGGGCTCTTTATACATATATATTAACGTGGGGACGCCTTACCCTTTGGCCTCTTATTCGGTGAGCTTCCAAGGACTCTTCCTCAGGGGTATTTGGCAAAATTATTATTGTTATGAAAAGTTTAGCCGAACAAAGCTAATGATCTTTAAAGATTAGTTTCGAGCAGAAGCAGAACACTTGAAACTGGACTCGGGCAATCAAACAGGGGTCACGACCCTTCCAGGAACAATCATCATCAGGCACTAAACTTAATCGACAGCTGACTTGCCATATTTCTCCCTCGACCTCTGAACCCTCAGTCGGCTCGCTTCATTAACTCCCCCACACACTCGCCGCCCTCCCATATCAATCCAATCCTTCATTGGCTTAACTCCTGGCTATCATCAACTAAAAAGAAAATCCCTTCGACTCTGATTCTTTCGACTCGGACCGCTCGCAAAACTTTCGGCCAACAACTTTCGCAGATATTTGGCTGCTTAAATTATATTTCCCGCTGCCAAAGGTCGGGTTTAAGCGTTGATGGGCAACCCAGCCACGCACCGAACGAGATTTATTAGCATTCAAAGAGGCATTTTAGCCTGCCGCTTACCTCTTGTGTATGGGGTAATTTTTCACCAGACCAACTTTTGTTTTGATTAAATGAAGCTTAACGAGCGACCGCACAAGCAGCAAACAAGTGCACTGCGAAAAAAATGTACAGGGAGGTCAATCACATAAAAAGGATGCTAAGCGAAACTTAACATAAAGTTAAATTGGTCCACAAGAAAAATCCTGTTTTATAATGTGATGTTAACGAAAAATTTTTATAGAGTCCGTAATCACACAGTTCAGCAACAAACAAGGGAGAACGCTATAGTCGAGTACCTCGACTATCAGATACCCGTTACTCAGCTAAATGGAGATATGCAAGCAGAAAAGCGAGATTAAAATGCGCCACCTACCGGCGGTATACAGATTTAAGCGTTATGGGCGTTAGAGTGGGCGTGGCAAATCGATAGGTATTGACGAGACCAATACATTTCAGTTCAAATTTTTTATCTAGCATGAAAATTGTGGGCGTCACAGGGTTTTGCGGTTTGTGGGCGTTAAAGTGGGCGTGGCAAACTTTTTTCCGGGTCAATCGATAGGTATTGATGAGAACATTACATTTCAGTTAAAATTTTCTATCTAGCATCAAAACTGTAGGAGCCACAGTTTTGGGCGGTTTGTGGGCGTTAGAGTGGGCGTGGCAGTCTACTGAAACAAACTTGCGCTGCGTAGGAAGCTCAGGAATCTGCACGCCAAATCTCAATAGCCTAGCTCCCATAGTTTCCGAGATCTCAGCGTTCATCCGGACAGACGGACAGACGGACAGACGGACATGGCTAGATCGACTCGGCTAGTGATCCTGATCAAGAATATATATACTTTATGGGGTCGGAAACGCTTCCTTCTGCCTGTTACATACTTTCCGACGAATCTAGTATACCCTTTTACTCTACGAGTAACGGGTAAAGTACTTAAAAAATGGAGTAAGAGGACATTTTTTTGGCAGTTTCTTTTTGGCGAGCGATAAAAATTTAACCGGAGCATTTCCTCTTGCTATATTCAGACAGATAAAAGCTAACTTTATATTGGTAACTCGATTTTTCCAGAAAAAATTCAAAAAATATCAATGAAAAAAGTTAGGAATACATAAGAAATCGGAACTTAATGTAATTAAATTTGTGCTGGGAAAAAAGCAAACGTAATATAATTGAATACAAAAAGGATAAATAATATAATTTACATTTTCTCTCCTTTGACTAAAAACTATGATAATTATATTATAAAAACAAGGAAGAACGCTATAGTCGAGTACCTCGACTATCAGATACCCGTTACTCAAAGGGAAATGGAGATATGCAAGCAACAAAGCGAGATTAAAATGCGCCACCTACCGGCGGTAGACAGATTTAAGCGTTATGGGCGTTGGAGTGGGCGTGGCAAATTTATTTTTGGATCAATCGATAGGTATTGACGACACCAATACATTTCAGTTAAAATTTTTTATCTAGAATGCAAATTGTGGGCGTCACAGGCTTTCGCGGTTTGTGGGCGTTTAAGTGGGCGTGGCAAACTTTTTTTTGGGTCAATCGATAGGTATTGATAAAAACAATACATTTCAGTTAAAATTTTCTATCTAGCATCAAAACTGTAGGAGTTACAGTTTTTGGCGGTTTGTGGGCGTTAGAGTGGGCGTGGCAGTCTACTGAAACAAACTTGCACTGCGTAAGAAGCTCAGGAATCTGTACGCCAAATTTCAATAGCCTAGCTCTCATAGTTTCCGAGATCTCAGCGTTCATCCGGACAGACAGACGGACAGACGGACAGACGGACAGACGGACAGACGGACATGGCTAGATCGACTCGGCTAGTGATCCTGATCAAGAATATATATACTTTATGGGGTCGGAAACGCTTCCTTCTGCCTGTTACATACTTTCCGACGAATCTAGTATACCCTTTTACTCTACGAGTAACGGGTATAATTAAGAGAATATTTTTTGTATATGGCTTATATTTTTCTCAGTGTTGCAGCAGCTACGTGTTACTCATAGACTGGTCTTAGCCAAGCTCGAGGTGCTGCCAACTAACTAACTAATGAGCTGATTTACAGCCCAACACGTCCAGGACAAAGGCCAAGGACTGCAGTTTGCCAAAAGGTGAATGGCTGGGGAGTGAGAACCGAGAACCGGGAACCGGGAATCGGGAATCCAGGGATCGCGAATCGGGATTCGAGGTGGAGCGAGGTCGTATGACAAATGCGCTTTTGTGTTATTTATGGTGACCGCAGGACAAGATGTTCTACGTGCGGTCATTAGGCCTGTAGGCGTTACTGCCTCGCGGTACAAAGGCAATTTATACTGGTTATCGATGTTCTACAACCCACTTTGAAATGCTGCGTGAAATAAAAGTTTTGGAAATTATATTACAGGTCTTAAAAACATTCTTTATCTTTCAGAACTTAAGAAGTCTACGTTTTAGCTATTGCCAAACATGCAATGTTCTTGTTAAAATATTTTTTTTTTAATATTTTTAAATGATATTTAATAATATGATAAATGATATGATCCTAGGTGTAGTGTCATTTTCACCCACACTTAGTTAATCGACACTGAAATATATATTTTTGGGTGCACTATTGATTAGGTGAATAACACGAATAAAAAATAATTAAGAAAGAAATCCTTAATATTTTGCTTCTATCATCCAGAAGTTATGCCAACTTACCTTGTTGTATAAAATATTTTATATCGTTGATTATCCTATTTGCATTTGCCTTTTTTGCGATTATCCCTAATTAGACTGTGATATATATATACCTTTTCCAGCCAATCAGGCGAAGGACAAACGGAATCCTGGCGGACTAAGCCCAACTGACAAATTGTAATTGTGTGACAAACAAGCGGAAATCGGCTTAAACTTGCCTTGCCACAAAGGAAATCCGCAGAAGGTGGCAACGGATGGTTTGGGGCATGACTTCCTTTATTGAGTTATTAGCCGCACATCGTGGCAGCTCGCTTTTAGGCCATGTAGCAAGTCAATTTGTCAGCGGCTAAAAGTTTCATCAGTCGCGCTTAGTCATGATGGCTAATAAAGTGCAGACGGATTTTTTTTCGGGACAAAGGAGGCAAGCATCAGTCTATTGACAACCGATGGAAATGCTAATTTTCATTTGGTAGCAATGACAAAACAAAATTTTGGACAGTTTTTTGTGAGATGTTTGAGTCCCATTCACGTTAAATTCCAATTTTTACTCGCTTGATTTAAATTCACTTTTTACAGATTTGGTTTTTCACCTATCCTGACAACAATGGGGTTCATTTTGCCTAGACATTTGTTGAAGGATACCGAACATCTTCAAACATATCAGTGCTCCGTTTGCATGGAAAACACAAATGTTTCCCCGTTAATAAGCCCTCATCGAGTGCCGGAAAAAGTGAAATAAAAAATGTTCTACTTGCTAGGTGCTAAAGGGCACTTATGCGTAACATTGCGTAAGTGCAGCTGTCAGATAAAACGAGGGGGTGCATCGGGTTCGGGGGGAAAATGCAGCAAAGTGCATGCCAGCTTGAGTGTGAAAATTGCTGGAAAAATGAATGCATGCTAACGGGGAGTCAGTTTTGATTCCATTCCATTTTCGCCTTGACTGGGAAAATGGAAATGCGACGTCAGCCTGCGGTTTGTTCAACCCTCACAATACGTGATGTTATTACGATTGTTGCCTTGCCCCACGAAAAAAGGGTCTACAAATCTGCGTCCATTAAACTTTCGATTCTCATCTTTAATCTTGTTTTATTACCTGAACGGATTTTTTTTCACATGCATTGTTTTCTTTCGTAAACTTTAATATCCCAAGTATAAATCTCCACAGACGGGCCATAGAGAAACTTTCTCGATAGTATTCCCCAAACTAGTTTACCTCATTTGGGCAGTCCTTAGCACAGAGACTAGACTGCAAGGCATACTTAAGCAAAGTCGCAGACAAACTGCAAAAAGAATTGTGAATATATATCTACACAGGAAAACAGGGACCGAACTTTCCATTTTCAATTTGCTGCAGACTTTGGCTAAGTACCAGGGAAGCAGGTCCAACATTTCCGCCCGAGTCTTTACCTTTTTTTATTTTGTGCAGCTCTGTCTACTTTAACTCGCATTGAACTGGAAGAATAACATTGAACAGCAAACAATCAGCAGTCAAAAATTTCATTGTTAAGGCAGCAGCGGGAAAAAATAGGAAAACAAGTATAGAAAAAAACAGGAAAGTTTCGGACAAGGCGTGAAAAATACAAAAAGACTGGGGAAGGGAAAAAAAACTTTTGCCATGGTGAGAAAAACTTTACAAAGCAGCCAACAAAGTGCTGTAATGGCTGGCATCTAAGGGGATCCCCCGTCCAACGCTTGACTTTTGACCCAACGAAGCGAATGTGTTGCAACGACCTTTGTGGCCTTTCCACCGCCTCCTCCTCCCCCTCATCCGACCCACTCCACCCCATCGCTTCTTCCTGTTTTGGTCACATGCTGGCGCAACAGTCGACCACGCCCACTCCAAGCCCAGCACCTCTGGGAATTCCGCCCCCAATGAACTTGCCAAAGGACGAGGTGCACGTTTTTCCTCGGGTGTGAGCAGGGGAATCCCAGAGAGAGGGTCAGAGGGCAGTCATCTTGTCTACTGTCTAGCCTTGTCCGTTTTAATGTTTTTGGCATTGAGCGATGTCCGTGATTTGAAAGAGTTCATTAAGCTGGTTCTGTAAGGCCAACAGGGAGAACTCATCACTCTCAACTCACATAAATGTATATCCGTCTGTATATTGACTGCACACGTATCGTCTTATTACCCTACTGCAGAAAAATTATAAACCAGCTTGGTGTTGCCCAGTGTATCTTTCACTTCTGTGCCAAATGAGCTTAGAGTGCACATTTGTCTGAAAAATTTGAGAAAATGGAAAGAAATGTTATGTCTTAAGAGGTAGCAAAAAGTACTTACCACAATAAAACACATTATAAAGCAAAAAAATCGAGAAAAATATAACATCGTTAGAATAGAACTGTTCCCGCTTTGAATGCCATATTATTATTAGGCACAAATAAATAATAGAACGCTATAGTCGAAGGCCACGAATATTACATACAAGATACTCACTTAAAAGTAGTGCGAGGGAGATGGAGATATGCATACGGCAAATCAGATGTTTCCAAAATAGAACACTTTGTTTGGCAATAACTCTTGTACGAATGGTCAGACTTAAATAATTTTTGAAATGTATATGGATATTAATAATAAAAACAACATCTCATGTACACTTTTACAAAGTATTTAAAAATGTGGCTGCTAGACAGGTTTTAGCGTTTGTGGACGGTAGAGCGGGCGTGACACCCTGCTGAAATAAACTTGCGCTGCGCAAGAACCTCAAGAATCTGCATGCCAAGTCCCATCTTTCTAGCTTTTATATTTTACGAGATCTTAGCGGACAGACAGACAGACATGGCTAGTTCGTCTCGGCTAGTGATTCTGATCAAGAATATACACACTTTATAGGGTCAGAAACGCTTCCTTCTACCTTTAACATACTTTCCTAATAAAATATAACATACCCTTTTACTCTACGAGTAACGGGTATAATAAGCAAAACAAGGAAGAACGCTATAGTCGAGTACCTCGACTATCAGATACCCGTTACTCAGCTAAATGGAGATATGCAAGCAGCAAAGCGAGATTAAAATGCGCCACCTACCGGCGGTATACAGATTTAAGCGTTATGGGCGTTAGAGTGGGCGTGGCAAATTTTTTTTTTGGACCAATCGATAGGTATTGTCGAGACCAATACATTTCAGTTAAAATTTTTTATCTAGCATGAAAATTGTGGGCGTCACAGGTTTTAGCGGTTTGTGGGCGTTAAAGTGGGCGTGGCAAACTTTTTTTTGGATCAATCGATAGGTATTGATGAGAACAATACATTTCAGCTAAAATTTATTCTAGTATCAAAACTGTAGGAGCCACAGTTTTGGGCGGTTTGTGGGCGTTAGAGTGGGCGTGGCACTGTGCTGAAACAAACTTGCGCTGCGTAAGAAGCTCAGAAATCTGCACGCCAAATCTCAAAAGCCTAGCTCCCATAGTTTCCGAGATCTCAGCGTTCATCCGGACGGACAGACAGACGGACAGACGGACAGACGGACAGACGGACATGGCTAGATCGACTCGGCTAGTGATCCTGATCAAGAATATATATACTTTATGGGGTCGGAAACGCTTCCTTCTACCTTTTACATACTTTCCGACTTATATAATATACCCTTTCACTCTACGAGTAACGGGTATAATAAGCAAAAAAATAAGTCTCTCACATGAAATCGTTGCATTTCGAGTCCATAAATATGAACTTTTTATTAAACTTTCTACCAATTAAAAAGCGTTGCTAACTCATTCAGCCATAAAACACAATTATCACCCTCAATTAGAGGGTCCTGCATCAGCGAAAACCGAATAAGCAAAGCTTGCAAATTGAATATCTCAAATTAATTGCACTTTTTCGTCCAAACTACGCACAAGGACTTTAAATCAAATGCAAATAAATTTAATTAACTTGTCTAATTAAATGTTTGCCTTCAAATAGCAATATGCAGCAAGCCAACAACCTCATGTGTTGTGGGTAACGAAAAATGTGTGTTTGATTTTGTTTTCATTTTGGCGTAATTCGATTATTATTAATAAAAGGGTTCACCCCGCAGCCGAAACGAGCCAAAAGGTTCGACAGCGAAATGGGCTTGCAACTCGAACCTCAATGGGGGATTTTTGGGGCAGGGGCACCATTGGGCATGGGTGGACTCTGTTAACATTTTTGTCGCGTGTTTTGCGGTCTGTTGTTGTGGTTGCGGTTGCACGCAAACTGCAAGCCCCCGAACACAACCAGGATACCGCCAGCCGGCAGCAACAACAACCAATGGCCAGCATCCCGTGTCCTTTGGTTGGCTTAAACCGAACCGCCACTTCGGCTCGCTCTCGGCTCGTCCTGGCCTGTTATCACTCGTCCCACGCGGCGTATACGTAACAGCGCTTTTCATTCGTTGGATTTTCATTGCTTGTTGTTGGTGGAAACCCAGAGACCGGCTCTTTGCGAGTCCTGAGTGTCGTCGGCAAATCAGTTTCGCAACGGATTCTGCACGAAGCGGACGCGTTTTGTCACAGTGTCCCTGAAAAACGTTAGTGAAGGATCAGAAAGTCGTACTCGAGTGCTATGTGATCAATGATAAAGTGTGGACATCTGACTTAATGTGATCGTGCATTTTGCACTTACAGTGTGGTGAAATATGGCACAAACTGCTTACCAATAACTTGTAAATAACAATTAAGAAATATATTTGTGAAGCTTGTAAGCACTTTATTCTAATCTGAAGAAACTGACAAAAAGTTAATCTATTTTTGAGTTTCTTGAAAAAAACATAAGAAGAAGCCTTAAAATCACGTATTAAAAAAAAAAAACATATTCCATCATTTTTTCTGCATGATAAACAAAGTCTTGATAAGGGAAACAAGTTGATCATCCGATGTTTTATTGTACCTATCCTTACATGTTCTACCCAGTTTCAATTAAATCCATTTAAAGTTACTCAAAGAACAGTTTACACTAAAAACAAAAATTGTACCTTTATAAAAGTAAATTGTAAAAAAATTAGAAAAATATCACAAGAATTCATTACGTTAACGTTAAATTATTATTATTATATTTTCTTTTAGTACTTGTAACCTTTTTTAACCATTTCTGAAAAATAAGAAGAAGATATCTTTTTAACTGACCAGTTAGTAATTAAATTAAACTTAAATACATTTTAATTAGAACGTTTTTTATTATGGTCCACATCAGGATAAACTTAAGAGAGATATACAAAACTGTACCCTTCAGGTAAAAGTTTTAATTTGACATGAGATATGGGGATGAGAAACAATTTGGGGGCTGTAGATTCCTTAAAGTTAATTAAAGTCTCCGATTCATCATAGTGTCTGTTACTCAAACAAACTCTCAAATAACCGAGCACCATTTTAACGTTAACCACAACTACAATCCAGACCACACTCACATGTCACTTGTCAGACACTCGAAATGGGTAAACAATTAACAGTTAACTCTGCTAATGCACATTTCATGCCAACAAAAAGTAAACAAACAGCGAGACTAACTCCAGGACCCTCGAAGTCCTGAAATCCCAAAACCGGCAAGCACGCACACAACGGCACTCGTGAATCTGTGAAAAATTCCCCAGCAAACTTATAAGCGAATAAATGAATCCACTAGAGTTCACTTTGGGACAACTCGCAAAAAGAAGCTGAGGGGAATTTTGTTGCGATTGATAAAGGATTGCAGTTGTTGCCACTGCAACGCAGCGCACAACACACAAACACAAACGAAAACAGCAAGGCAAATATAAACAAAGAATTTAGCTTAAAAATACATTAACCCACTGCTTCCATGGAGAACCGGATACGCAGGAAAAGGGCCAGGACCCGCCTGCCAACAGCTGGAAACTTGCATACTTAATAGGGTAGAGAGAGTCAAAGTGTACGGGTACAGTGAAGCTTATATAGTGCTGGCCACTGATGGATATATATATTTAATGAATGAAATAGAAAAACGTTTTATCACTAAGCAATATACGTATTCAGGAGCAAAGTTTATCGAAATTATGATGCATGAGAACTAAAATCCACATTAAAGTTAAATCTTCGTTCTTGTCAACGGATAATTCCAAAGATTTTGATCGAACTCAGCTACATCAGTATTATCCCTAAATTAAAGAGAAACTACTTTGTTTGTTTTTGTAATAATAATATGAATACCAAAAATAAATATGAGTTAACGCTATAGTCGACGACCTCGACCATCAGATACCCGTTACTCAGCTAAGGGAAGTACGAGGGATATGGAGATAGGCAAATCGACTATTCCCAAGAACACACAGCGCCCCCTTGGGTCAATTCCTTTATTAGCTTATAACTATAAAATGGATGATCCAATTTGAACAATGGTTGGCATATAGAAAGATCTTTATAATCACAACAAAACTTCATTAAGTTTTTAACAAAATTTTAAAAAATGTGGGAGCTAGACAGGGGTTACTCCAATGGGAGTTGTATGCGTTGGAGTGGCACCTTGTTAAAATGAACTTGCACTGCGCAAGAACCTCTAGAATCTTCATTCCAACTTTCTTGCTTTTATAGTTTTCGAGATCCACCAAAAAATTAAAACAAGATAACTTTTAAGAATCAACGAACCACTAAAAAACCAGTTCATTATTTTTGTTCGAAAAAGTTTAGGGTGAGGTAATGAGCGTAGTCTCCCCCAAAAAATAACGATAAATCAATAGAGCTTTTAACTACGATCGATTCGTAGTGAAGCCAACATACTATTTTATTTAAAATAATCTAAATTTTGTACCCTTTTGGTTTTTTGTAAAATAATTACTCAGCCTTGAGAATGAATTTTCAATTTGTATTTACATTTGAGTAATCTAAGGACGAACAAAGCAATTGTGCGTAGTCTCTATTGTGCAGCATTTAGTCTCCACTGTAGACGGGTTGTTTTGCATTCAAGCATCATCGCAGATCAATGGCAATATATAGCTCATGCAGTGGGGCAGACGAGTAAACTACACACAGAGCAGTAGAGGGATAGAAGACTCCAGGATGTCAGCTGTTGCAGAACTTTTTGCCAGCAGTCAGTGCAAGGCTTATTGCCTCTTTATTTATTTCCATCTTTTTTCGAACTCTTTTCTGAGTTCAGCTTTGTTTCGTTTTGTTTGCTTGAATTTGGTTTGTCGTTTGCTGCTGTAACTTTACAAATTGTGCAGATGTAAGCAAACAAAACTGCAAACAGGGATACTGTTGATGATGATGACAAAAATATGGATATTTTGTGTGATAGAGCTTTAACCGAAAGCAAGAATTTATTGATGCGTTTATTCGTAAATATATATTTTTTAATATAGCCAAGTTTAAACCAACTTTTTGTGCAAATTCAACACAGTAAAATAGCTAGATAAATTTGTTTTTAATTGAACTCAAAAAATGTTTGCTATGAACATTTAATATAGTCTGACGAAAAACCAATATGTTTTTCTCTGGAACATTAAACAATATTTGATAAGGCACACGAATATGTAAAATTACTCTATTAGATTCTTAGCCATTATAATGAAAAAAAAAATTGAAGTTTAATTTATACATGACGTACAAGCGTTTTAACAGAAATTCACGTCCATGTAACAATATTTTTTTCTTGTAGTACTTTGTAAAATAAATACTTTTGGCCACAGGTATACTTAACTTCTTTTTTGCCGCCAACCTTCTTCAAACTCACTTTACGCACCCCATTACCATGGAAGTTAAAAGCTGTCAAGCATTAAGCAAAGCTTAGGAAAAATCGCCAGAGGGCAAGGACCGCATTTTGCTCAGGCTACTGATTTACACAAGAGGTCACGGCGAAGCTGTCAAGGCTTATTATTGTTTACACAATGCCTTTTAAATAATAAAAAAATACGCCTGTAAAGCTTACAACTACCACCCTAAAAACCTTATAATTGGTACAATCCTTACAGCCGTACAATCAGTATTAAAAATAAAGAAAATATAAAAAGTTAATTTTAAATTCATTAGCTTTCATCTAAACACTGCATAATTTTAATTTACATCCGTTTAGCTAAGCTTTCCAAAAACCCACAACAATTATAAGCCAATTTGTTTTACCAAAAGTTATCATTCAAAAACAGAACAAGCCCAAGTCAAACAAACACTAAATAGCCTCATTAAAATTTAATTTCCTAGCATAAAAACAAAGGAAAAACACAAACACATTAGGAACAAGTTTCGCCCCCAACAATTTATTAATTTAATTACAAACACTTTGCCAAACTCATAAAAAGTGCATAAAATTTGTTGGACTTCTTTTTCTTGTTTTTGATGGTAAATCTGTTTTGGTACGGTCCAAAAAAGCTTCATCATGTGTGTGAGTGGTGATGTAGGAGGGGAAAGCGGCAAAAATTGCTTAATTTCATAAGCGAGTCATAAGGGAAAAAGTTTTGTCTCTCCGAGTCTGTGTAAGTGTTTGCCAAGCTGTGTGTGGACCCCACAAAAAGCCGAAGGCGACACGCTTAAAAGCCATAAAAAATAAAATTTTTCAACAGAAAGTTTTGGATGAGATGGCCAAGAAACAACGAAACATAGTAAACGACCGTGCGTGACACAACTATAATGGATAGGACTTAGACATTGACATCGATTTTATCGTGTTTGATCTGTAAAAAAATATCCATAGTGCTTTTACTTTGAAATTCATATAATACAATTATAAAAAAGTCATAAAAAATCACAAATTTGATTGAAATTAGATGAGTAACCGGTATCTGATACCCTCTGCAAGGGTATAAAAATGTTCATTTGTGTTCCTATGATATACGAATATTTTAAGCGTTATTTGTTTTTGGTAAGATGAAACCAAAATATTGTTTTCACATTCGCTGGAAAAAGTTAGGAGCGAAACGGACTGTATTTCAAACATAGTACCTACTATATATTCACGTTTCTGTTAGCGAAACTTAAGATATGCATTATGAAATTGACAAAAATAAAGTTGTAAAAGTCTAAAAGAAAGTCAGAGAAGGATGGAGCAAACGAAGAAGCCAAAACTTAAGATAAACAACAAATGAAAAGAGCATTTAAATTAATTGGCATAAACTTGGCTCTCTGCACATGTGGTATAGAAACTTTTATTTCTCCGACATTTCGTAAAGTTTGCAGACTCTAGTACCTTTGCTATCGAAGATAAAAATGTATGTTTTTATGAATTCCGGTTAGGCCCTTCCCGACTTTTAATTTTGTCTACAGATAAACTATATCAAATAGGAACATTTATCAACAGGCCGCCAGAGGGCGCTCAAGTTCCTGCTGCAGAGGCAAATCTTTATGACTTTTTGGTTATTCCGTTGGCTCTTTTTCTCCATTTGGTGGCTTAAACTTTGCTGCAACACGTGCGAACCGCCTACGCCAAGGGGGCGTGGCAGGCAGCTGGCATGCGGCTCCATGGCATAATATTTTGCCAAACTTTATTGAATTCCCCAGCAAATCTGCATGGCATCTGTGTGCATGCGTTGAAAGTTACTAGACAGCAAACAATTGGGCAGGGAACAGGAAAGTGGGAATCCAGTGCATTGAAAGCAAATTTATGGGTTCTAAAGTCAAATGGAAAACTCGAGAATTAAGGCAGTTTTTTTTGCATTCCCTTTTGCGTAGGCAAATGGAAATATGTATCACTAGAATAGAGTCAGAATTGAAAGTTGGAAGCAACCACTAAGACTAGTCAAAGTTTTGAAGAAATTAAAGGTCTTGTACATATATTGTACATACGAAAATTCTTAAATATATTCTTTAAAATCAAAACAAATTTCAGTTGAGATTTTTAATTTATTCCATAGTTTTTAAACAAAATACATTTTATTTTATTTAAATTTAAGAGTCATTTCATACAAACATTACCTTAAAAAAATAATTTACTACTACAATACAATATTCTTTTAGGTGTGGAAAAATAATCGTTTAAAATTCTAAAAATTATACCCACTATCCTCACAAAATGGTTTTACAAGATTGGTTTTGCTTAAACGCAGTGAATGCTTAACAAAAAATAATCCAGCGCAAAAAATCTAAAATTTGGTAATTGCCACGAGCCAAAAACTGCGATAACAAAACCGTGTGAAAAACTGCGAACAAAAGCGGAAACACAAACAAGCCCCGTGGCGTTTGGAAAACCAGAGCGGCTGAGAGGTGGTAAAAACTGAGCCAGTAGATCCGAGAGGATGCACTTTGGCCAGGAGACGAGGCCATCATTGGGGCTCCTGGCTGTGGCTGAGTCGACCGCAACGGCAAGTTGATGTTGCCCCCGTCCTGGCATCTAATTGGGGCCCTCCTCGTGCTCGCGGCAACAGCGGGGGACTCCACCAACAAGATCATCTTGCCGCAGATTCTAAACGGGGGCGGCGGCGGCGGCGGGGGCGTCGGAATTGCCCAGGGCAAACATCCGTCCGGTTCCAAGACAGTGGCGACTGGAGCGGTTCCAAATTTTGGAGGAGCGCCGGTTGGAGGAGCCGGAGGAGGAGGAGGACCTGTGGCTGGCAGCGGAACCGGAAGCACGGTGGTCGGGAGCAATGGCGTGATTGTGGCCGGAGGCGGGGCCAATGTGCCCACTTCGAATTTAAACAGTGAGTATCTGCCATAACACATCTAAATGAATATTAAGCTCATGTCCTATCGGGTACACTGGTGCACAGAGCTTTTCAAACCATTTAAAATACTTCAAATATTTCCTTCATTTGGTAATAAATTACCAAAAAAAAAAAAATAGCAGGAAGCAAATTTTATTTTTATAGAATAACACGCATCTTAGGAGTTCTATTAAAATAGAACCATAACTTACCCTAACATTATTTCTTTATGGATTATAAATTCATAAGAATTCGCGGTCCAATGATGGTATTTTTTCGTGAAATTCGGGGGTACTAACCCTATTTTGTTATTCTTTATTGGAAACGAGAATTAACTTTCCCAATTATTTCCTTTTTAAGATTATAAATAAATCAATTTTGATCTACCATATTTTGGGAAACATTTGACAACAAGAAATATATATTTAATAGCTTTAATTGGCTCATAAAGATGGAATTCTGATGTTTACCCACGTACCCCACCTACCCATGTTTTTTTCCACTGGCTGACAATTTTGTAGGGCAGTGTAAATACTGCAATCGCACTTTATCCTTATCCGCGATTGCCTTTTGGCTGCTTTTCGACTCCCGCTGCCTGATGCCATCAATAACACTCTGATACCACGTAGGCAACCAAGGCCCCCGCAGCCAATCATATTTGTACAGACAAATATGGGTAAGGGGACCGATACCCACAGATTCCAGGGAGAGGGAGTCCCAGGGCAAAGGTGATACAGGGCTTTATGCCAAAAATTGAAAGCCACCAGCACAGAAGAGCCAGCTTATATAGGTAGCGGTGCACAGATTTCCCTATGCACACAAACAATTTCAGTGATATGAGGGTATCATAAATTTAATGTAAAATTTGTTGTTTATATCCCATATTTTTAGAAAAAATTCTCAGCTATATCATTAAATCTTTAATTTCGAAAACAAAATTTATTTTCTAATAACTTTGAGCGTAAGCAATTTTTTTTAAATATAGCTTTCATTTTTATTAGATTTAATTATATATTTTTATATCAAAATTTTAAAATATTTAATTTCTTTTCAATTTTTAAAAATTTCTATTAGAGCCACTTTAAAGAGATTGGCCTCTGAAATAATTTTTCTTGAAAGCACTTCACCAGCACAAATTAAATTTATTTCAAAATTTAAATCTATTTTGTTTCTTGCATATATTCAAAAATAATTTATTCATTGTAATTCGCTCACAGCCAATTTTGTTGAGACCAAAAACTTCCATTCTGAAAGAAAATAGTTCCAAGTGTGCTTATGTGAGCTGTGTGACGGTGAAAAATAAAATCAGGAATGGCAAAAGAGCCGCGGGGTTAACACGCCTCCAACACCGATTTGCCACTCAACTCCTGTGAATGCCGGCTGTCATTGTTCTCAGGTGCAGCGGCAACAAAAACAGGAGGAACAGGACCAACAACAGCAATAATGCCGTTTAACTGCGCGCAAAATTCATTCAGGCAGCGCAATTTATGTCGCAACAGGCGACATCCACCGCATCATCCCCATCGTCAACCCCAACCCCAACCCCATCCTCATCCGCATCCGCATCCACATCCTTATTCCCATCCTGTGGGACATCCCCCCACCGATTCCCACGTCCTGCCCCATCGTCTCAACTGCCGATGGCCAATATCATAGCCATCGTGCTTATGCATTGCAAGCTGCGAATTTATTCATGAGTCGAGCACCTTAACTATGCAGGCAAAAATGCAATATCAACTTCAATTAAGTGTTGAATATTTAGTTGAAGTTGAAGGCATTCATGACATGAACAGTGATATTGGCATGCATGCTTGCATTGTTGCACAAAGAAAACGTGAAGCTGTTTATAAATATTTTTGTGCCTTGGCTCTAAAGGCATTTTAAAATTGTTATACTCAATAAGTTACAGTATTTGCAATAAAGGAAAGTAGTTGTGATAGTAAACCAAAAAAATGTGGTAGGTTTTAAACTTAGAAAAAAATACAAGTGACTTGTATGGCCTTTTTGTTGATTAAATATTGTTTAAAATTGTTTAAAAAAGTTGTCGTGACCTATATGATTATTATGATTTTTACTGTTGAGAAATTTTATTGAACTCAATTTGAGCTTTCTTCCGTGTTTTATAAAACTAAGAAACTTTTATAAATATTGTTATAACCATTAACTATTATTAAAATTATAATGATAGTAATAAGAAAATGATTTTTTAAAGAAGATAACTATTAGGTAGACTAAACATTAACAATATTTGTCAAATAATTCTTTACATTTTTTAAACTAACTATACATAAAGTTATGTCCTTTCTTGATCCTTAAAATATTCTTTAAAATTAGATTTAATCACTTTTCCTCGATATTGGTAGAGGATATAACACCTTTCTGATTTGAAGTCAAGATTATTGCTTTCCTTTAAACTCTCTCTCTATCAGGACTCTGATCCGTGTTTTATGAAACTTATAAATTTGTATCGATTTGTCATAAGCGTTAACCATTATAAAAATTATAATAATATTTAATAAAAATAGTTGTTTTAAGAAAAAACTCTTTAGTTGACTAAACATTATTAACATTTGTGAGATATTTTATAAAGTTTTTAAACTAGATAAAAATATAATTTTGGACTTTCTTGATCCTTACATTTTTTTTTTAAAGTAGTAAAATCATTTTTCCTGGATGTTAGTAGAGGAGGTAATACCTTTATCTTTTAAAGGCAAGTTTGTTGCTTTCCATCAAACTGTCATCTCTATCAGACTTCTCATTTGATTGTTTGTTGTCTCTGTTTTAGGGCGTGGTCGGGTGGGCGTTAGGGGCATCGTGGCGGAAGGCTGAGACCTCAACAAAATTTATATGCAGACACGCGCTCTGGCGCGAAAATTGCAGCTGGATGAAATCCCATGATTATGCAGACCGTTTTCCCCCGGTGCCAGTGCCATTGCGTAAATGTTGCACACCAGACTTGAAACAAGAGGTCACCGTTTTTTCCCTTGGCCCCCATTTTTTTTGTCACTTTTAGTCACTCAGGAAAAAGCCAGATATGTAGTTTTTACCCTGGTATTAAAAGCTTAAAGCTACATATTGCAAAAACACTATTTCAAAATAAAGTTACTAATATTTGTATGTTTTATAGAATTTAAGAAGTCAATTTAAAAGAAAAATTTGAAACAGTTTTGAAACATTTTTTCTACGTCATACAATCATGTCAATAACTTTTTCTGCGTAACATAAAAAAGTATCAATTTTAGCCAATTTGTGCAACTCTTGTGCTATTGTTTCATAATTAGGTGGGCTTTACTGCAGGGTGTGGTCAAAAAGGCGGAGTGGTTGGCACATTGTTTGCATATCGCCCATGGCTTCGTGGAGTCAACCCAATTCTATTGACTTGTGCACATTTCAATTGGGCAAATGAGTAACTCTATATGTGTGCGAGAATTCGGATGTTTGAGTTTCAGTTTATATTGAACATATATACATATGACTGGCAGGCACACCGGTCATCATAAATAGCTAATTAAGCTAAAGCAATAGTTCGGAAGCGATTCTGGGCTGTGAAATGAAGTTGCCTAAATATAAAGTGTGCATTCGTGATTTCTAATTAAAATTCGCTATTTTCCTTTGATATTTTGAATTTACAAAGACTAAATATAAACCGAAACATGTGAGTGCTTTATTTTATATTCACCGAATATTATCAAAAATAGTTTTTATATACAATACAATAATTCAATGTTTAAGCCGTGCTTAAGTTTATTGCCAATATTCAACTTTAGAAATTGAAAAACTACTAAATTCACTTCTTATGCATATTCGAAAGTCTTTGACTATCCCTCTGAGCCGCATTTTGGCTTCATTGAAAATGTGTGATTTGTTATGCATAATTGTTGCCTTTTCAGGAATGCGATTAAATAATTGCAACGCAAACAGTTTAATTGAATTGCCAAAGCTATTTCGTTAGGCTATCATGCTCAAAGCAAACAAAAATTGAATTTCTATATTAAATATTTGCTTAGCTCAACTAAATTAGCAGCTAAATGAATGAAGCCAAGACTCCGCCTCTTTTGTCCCCCCGTCGCCTGTGGAGTATCAATATTTGTCTGAATAATAAAGGAAATGCTGTTAGAAATGCTCACAGTGGCTTCCATGGCGCCATTTAAATGCATTTCGACAGAATTGTGCGGTCATTAAAAGTTTAATGAATGCAGCTGGACCATCCAGTAAAACTTTCCGCATCGAGTGTTGCAAAAAAGAGTTTAACTTGTTGATGTTTGAAGCAAATATATAAATGAAATTCACTGTACACGAACACGTGTTTAATTATACTCGATGTTGTTCGATTGTTCCTGCAGGCGAATTCCCGCACAGCAGCAGAAATAATGAGTCAACGCAAAAATCAATGAAATAATTATTCTGCACCCCCGAAAGCCATTTTTCCACAACCACGTGCGAATCCAGAAACATTTTTACAATTAATTTTGCGCGCATAATTGATTTTTATGGTTTATTTGATTATGCAAATTCATGAGCAGCATATTGACATAGAACTTAGTCAAATAAAAATTCAATTGAATGAATATTTTATGCACTAAATTAAAATAAATTCATTTTTAAAACGTTTTTTCTCTCAATATATTGTGTTTTACAGTTGTCGTCGAAGAACCCGAATTTACTGAATACATCGAAAATGTAACTGTACCTGCTGGACGTAATGTTAAACTCGGATGCTCCGTTAAAAATCTGGGATCATATAAGGTGAGAACGAAATGCTTTATTACTAATATACAATTTCCGATATGTTTATTAAAAAGAATTCTGGATAGAACAAAAAATAAGACATCTGTGCCATAGCAAATGCTATTTTTATCCACATTTGAACAATTATAAAAAACACGTTTAAAATAAAAAGGATAGTGTGATAGGATAAAATGTAATATTTACCTATTCATTTTATTGAACCCATTTAGGTAGCATTAAAAAACTCTTTATAACTCTTACATGCATCAAGTAGGAGTTACCCCTAACTCATTTTGTAAATGGTAATAAAATAGCGTCACATACTGTTTTAAAACCCCTACAACTTTGTGGTCTTAAATGACGACAGTGGTATCATACCATTGGCAACTTAAAACCGCAGTAAAACTTGGCACAAAAGTGCTGACGTCGAATCGCTTAGTTTTTATGCATCATTAGCCGCTTCCTTTTGGCGGCGAAAAGAAATCCAAACAGAGCAAGAAAAGCAAAGGGGCCACGATAAATGGTGTTGTACGAGGGACGTGAAATGATTTATTAATTAAGCAGCTTGTAATGAGTGCTAATGATTTGATTACTTGGCATAAAAACCATGTCTTAAAAGATTAGACCGGGAGTGCATAGCAAATGAGCTGGCAGCGCGATGAGGGATGAGCCCGTTAATTAATTTTCATTGAATGCAGCCTGCACAATCTCGTCAAATCAGCCATTCAGTCTATTGAAGCCACCCGAATGCCACTGCTTTTGACGGGGCTTAAGCTGATCATTACCGCGAATGGCAGAAGCGGCTTACTCGCACCGACTTTGGGCATCATTAGGGGACACTCAAAGTGCTAGATTCCGTTCTCAAGTTGCCATCATCATGGCTGGCCTTGTTAGCGAGTTGGCTCCTAAAAACCCATCCAATAGTCTGTCGGAACGCAGGAAATAGAATCAAATTGAGGTGTAAATGAGAGCAACAAGAAAGGTGTGTGCTGCAAAAAGAAAAACGTGCAGTGCATGCAAGAAAATGGGGAAAGCCCTCGGAAAAACCTCCTGGCCAAGATGGAGAAACCGGAGAGACCCGGTTTAGCTTTAGTCGAATGGCATGTTTAAGTAGCTGGGCGTCTGTAAGTAAGGCTCCTTCCTACTCCCCACATATATTGACTGCATGTAATTCATGGCTATCACCACACACATGTACATTGTGCACAGGACTCCGGGCTTTTCCCCATCTCAACATCCTGAAACTTGTAACCGGTTGCGTTTATTTTTATATGCGACACTATGATGCAATTTTCTCGCTTCCGCTCTCAGCCACCTATTTCCAACCATTTTTTCCCTTCCCATCCATTTTCACTGCTGATGCTGAGCTGTGAAATTGCTGGGTGTTCCATATAGAACGTGTGCAGTGACAGACCGAAAAAAATAAATGGACGTTGGGATGTTATTAAAAAGTTCCCGTTTTTGTAAGTGCCGGCAGTGGTTAAAAGGTTGCTAAATAGACAAATTAGATTAAAAGTAAATGCATTTAGCACTTTTTTACCTTCTTGTGATGTAACATAAAGTTTTTGTAACTCTGGTTTAAGCACCACATATGCTAGGAATATTTACATACACATATCAAACAAAAATACGTTTTAGTAAAGGTGGAAGTCATGACTTTTACTTTAAATACATATAAATATTTTGAAATTGCGCTATCTAGGTAATAATAATTTTAATATAAATATTTGTTTAGCTACTCAATATAAATTATTAAGTACTTTCAAAGTACTACTTTGATCAGGGCTGCGAACCACTCCGGAACTGAACCACTCAAAACCTTATCAATCTACACTCAGGGAAAAACACAGTACTAAAATCAAGTATAAGCTGTCTGGATTTAAAATTGCTTTCATGCTTATCATTTTAAGAACGTGCGTACTGAAAATGGTCTTACATTGAGCACAGAATGGATTTAAATATTTGTCAACTCTAAAAATTTTCAACTGTTTATTCTGAAAGTGCTCGGTTCATAAGGCGCATAAAATTTATAGTGGTAATGTCCATGAGCGGCAAGTCGAAAGTAAACTTATAATATTAATGTACTTTAGGTAGTATATCTCGTTTATTTCATTTTTAGTTTCCAATACTTATTTCTTTTAATAACATATAATAAAAGCCCAATTTAAATTTACAATATATGTATACTGATTTGGGAATAATTCGTTCTTAAATCACGCCTCCAACTTTTTTACTTTATTAATTAATCGTACTTGTTTTTAGTGAAAATATGTCTATACTTGATAATTATTCATACTTGATAGTAGACCGACAGGTTCTAAAAACATGCTGAAATCGAGGATTTTCTATTTTAAAAATTCGATCCTAAAAGCTGTACTTTGTTCTCGATATTGGGAAACGACTTTTAAGTTTCTTTTCGCTTATGAAATCGATTTTTCCAATTGGATATACTTGATTCAATGCAACTGGAGATGTTCTCATAAGGGAAAGTGCAATTAAGTATTTTCTCCATCTCTCTTTCAGGTCGCCTGGATGCACTTCGAGCAGTCCGCCATCCTGACCGTGCACAATCACGTGATCACGCGCAACCCGCGAATCAGTGTCACGCACGACAAGCACGACCGCCATCGCACGTGGTATTTGCATATTAACAACGTGCACGAGGAGGACCGGGGTCGCTATATGTGCCAGATCAATACGGTGACGGCCAAAACGCAGTTTGGCTACCTGAACGTCGTCGGTAAGTTATGGGGAATCTAATCAGGTGCTTTGGGGATTTTTTGGGGCGGTGGCGAGCCCACGAAAATCCTGTGCAAATACGCGGCGAATTAAAAAATAATTTATATGCCTTAAAGCCCAGTGCAAACATGGCCGGGAACGAAAACAAAAACGGGGAAACGGGAGAAAGCCAGCAGCAAAGTGGAGTCCAGAGTCGAATCCTGGATACAGGACGAGGGCCACTACCCGGAACGGAGCACAGTTCAGTGAATCCTTTGCCCAGGCGAAATTATTTTCCCTGCCTGGGCAAACAACAAACAAATTATTAAAAATGCATGCGATATTTGTGGAAAAGGGAGCGAAAGCGCGTGCTTTTAATTAAAAAATGTGAGAAAAAGAAACGAAATTATATGCGGACAATGAAAGTTATCAAGCGAAACTTTAAAATCAAGCATTAAAAAAATAGCCAGGGAAAAGAGCTATAGTTGCATCAAATGTTTTTCTAATGAAATTTATTATTAAAAGCCCCCTGAATGGCAAAAATAACCAGATAATTGTGTTAGCTTAAAAGTAAGCACCTGGTTTTTTTAACATATATTGAGCATCCAAATAAATGGGAACTTAAAAAGGGAGGAAGTGGAACATTTTACTAACAAATGCTTTTCGATTTAAGCGAATAATGAGAAATTGGAAAATAATTGCTGTGCGAGTGCACGGTTCATATTAAAAGCAATTTCCTGATGCCAAACTAGTTGGCAAATATTTATCATGCATAAATACGAGGGCAGAGTTCAATTTTAAATGGGCGCTGACTGCATCTATTTAAGAGGATTACCGGTGTGCAACAGTTTAGCGGATATTGCAGATTATTCCCTTTTTCCCCTGATTTTTCGCAGTTCCCCCGAACATTGACGACTCGCTGAGCTCCAGCGATGTGATTGTGAGGGAGGGGGCCAACATTTCGCTGAGGTGTCGGGCGAGCGGTAGTCCCAGACCCATTATCAAATGGAAACGCGACGATAACTCCCGCATAGCCATCAATAAGAATCACATAGGTAAGTGCGGATGCACTGCATCCATCATTTAGCGCTGTCCCCTGTCATTTCCCATTAATTTTCCCCCGTTTTCCCCCGTTTTACAGTGAACGAGTGGGAGGGCGACACCCTGGAGATAACTCGCATATCCCGACTGGACATGGGCGCCTATCTGTGCATCGCCTCCAATGGGGTTCCTCCCACGGTTTCCAAGCGCATCAAAGTCAGCGTCGATTGTAAGTACCTTTGATCAGATTGGCACTCTACCAAAAAATGATCTAGTGACCCTTCGGACCCCTTAAGTCGGAACATTTTCCACTCCGACTATATAGCCGTTAACAGATTTGTTTTCTATTCTATAACGTGTGTAGGAAAGTTGACTAAAATCTAAATACAAACGTTGTTGTTTTTAGTCATATCCTCTATTTTTCCATTCTGGTTTTCAATTTATTTTTGTTACATGCGTACTGGGAATTTTATTTTGCTATCGGGCTTATTTTTTGTATACTTCGTGTTTCGTTGGCGCTCATATTTCCATTTGTCGGCAGCGGATTAAAGTCGAGAATCCAGACATACAGGAAAAATCCGCGGAGACCTATGGAAACTACTATGGAACTAAATTTACCGCTACTATTTATTACTTCCATTTATTTTACTAAACATATATTAATGTTAAGATTATATTAAAAAGTAAATATTTATTTAAACTTTGAATGGAATCAGTTGGTTTGTTTAGATTTCGGCATCGAAAAATTGCAATAATGAGTGATTATCTTTAAAATGCTATGAGAATTTTCTTGACCAAATATTTTAAACTGAAGTATATGGAATATAAGTTTAAAATGGTTTCAACATGCGCGGATCTAGGGGGGATATGGGAAACAGATCCGACTCGGGTTAAAAAGTATATGTTACATGTCAGTTCTGGATCCGCCACTGAATGCAACACTTCAATAGCGCAACATTAGCTCCAGCCAGGATTAAAAAACATTTTCTTAAAAATGATTTCCCTATATAATATTTTTTTTATTTTAAAAAGAACCTAAAGAAAAAATAGAATTGGCTCTTGATAATATTGACGAGGGGTTCATTAGACCACATTTGAAAATAAATGTTTTTAAATAATTATGTTAAGTAGATGATGTTCCGAAGTAATAGTAATTATTGTGTTTAAGCATATATAACGTTTCACAACTTTCTTGGCATAAAGAGCAATTTATCACTGCCCACACATGTCTTAAAGCTGATTTTCATGTCTCAGTATAAAGTCCCCACAATAGCCCCACAAAGCGGCCCATGGTAACGCCTTTTTTCAATCGGAAACACACTTGTAGCTGCTGCAGCTTGTGGCTTAAACTACAGCAGCTGCACAAAAAAAGGATAGACGGAATCAAATCACTGCGTTTGCCGTTGTGCACTTTTTTAAGATTTATTACAGGCGACAGACACATCACATGTGCTGTCAAGTCCTGTCATGCCCTGGGATGTGGGCGGCCTTTGGGGGCGTGGTCGTGGTCGGCGGTCGTGGTCGTCACAGAAATTTGCTCGTTTGCTGTCACTTAAAAATGCCGCAAGCATAAATCTATTTTTGTTTTGTACACGACATTCGCTGCTGTAACCAAACAAACCTCCGCCGAACAGTGGTTCCAATTCCCTCCTCGCAATAGTAAGCCAAACTGCGCTGAAACCAGTTCCAGTTTCCGTTAACGGTCGGCAGTGGCTAACCTCTGGCCAGCAAAAAGTGCAATACAAATTACACTTGTGTAAGGGGAGTCGCAAAAAAATTGGACAAATACAAACAGAGGAGTCGAAAATACCTTGATTGCTGCAGATGGCCTCCATGAAAAAATTGGGAATTGTTCAATGTGTGTGCGGATCCCCTAGATAGAATTGGTATATCTAAAAAAATGGACTAGTGGCAAAATTTAGGATAAGCCCACTATTTTGTTATGTGAAATAAAATGTTGTAGGTGTTGTTCAATGCGGGCGGTTTAAAATTGTATTAATATTTTTAAGGTTCCAAGTTCCTACTTTCTTATACAGCAGGTACCAAAAATAATCATTATTTGTGAGTTTTATTTTGGAACAACTACTGTGATTGTACTTTTACACGTAAGAAATGCCACTATTTTTACTCTTGTCCGCGAGGGCTGTAAAAATTACCCAATTTGAAGAAAAATTAACAATCCCGCAATGTATCTAAAATTCAGCCAAATTTAAAAAAGAAATACCAAAATACTTTAGTAGGTCATTTAAAATAAAAATCACAAATAATTATTATTTAGGTCCCTGTTAAAAAGTACGTAATGTGGCTTATAACGCATATCGAAAGAAACAACGCAGTGACTCAAAAGTGTATTACTCATACGCACTGTTGCATATTATAAAATTTATTATTTTTATATAGTTCGCCTTGCCTTGGAATTATTATTATGTTCATTTTTTAACTGTTATTAACCGAGATAAGAAAGTTGCATAATATTCTGACATACGTAGTTATATCCTAGTCTGATTTGAAAACGGCTAATGAACATTTTTAAGACAAAAAATTCAATCGATATCCTCTCAATTTTCTATTTTTTCAAAGTAAATTTAGATCTTTTAAAGCTTTTAAAATCGGTATTATTACTGTTTTTCCATTCACACACTTATCCCTGTTCAATGCACTGATATCCTTTTACAATCGATGATTGCCCAGCCAGGATAAACGGTTCCAGACGCTACTTTTAGTGCGACAATCAAGTCAATGCCATGATTCCCATTTCGACCCACACTAATTCCACAAATATTGTCCCAGGATTTTTTCAGTATTTTCGCCTTGGCAGTGCAATCAATGGTCCACAACTGTTCGACAATGCTGCCACTTGAACAGTAATCCTCTTGGCCATCTTCCAACCCCTTAACGAGGCTTCATTAACGGCTAATTTTCAAGTTGTTTACACTCGCAGTCAGCTCACCTTTTTTTTCCTGCCATTTTCTATGGAGCCGGGGCAGAAAGAAAAGAATGTCACTCAATGTCCAGGCCACCTTCCCCAGGACCGGGCTAAATTATTGTTGACTCAACGCGAGTCCTTGTGGCACTTAACAGCTGCTTGACTCGCCTTCCTGCTTTCCCGGGGTCTCCTTTCCATTCCTTTCGCCAATATTGTCGCCACTCAATTGTAATTTAAATCAGTGCCCGAAAGGAGTGGAAGAAGCTGTTATCCCGGACAAATGTTTGTCCTTTCATTGCTTTCCCGGCTCTCTAGGAGTCCAGGACACCAGGACTCGAGTCTGCTTTTTGTGTGGGCAATTAAAATGAATGGAAATAAAGAAAACGACAACTTCAAGGTGATTTCTGCTTGACTTTCGCTTAAGTCCCGCTCGAAAGTTGTCTGGGGAAAAATGAACAGAAATTATATCAATATAGAATATCTGTACTGCATACGAAATTAGTGGGGAAAATGTTTCGCTTTGGGTTTTTGCCTTGGACGGTTTCCTTGGGATTGGCACAGGTTAAGGGTCGTTTGCAGCATATGTTGCCCTTTTGCCGGCGAAGTTTTCTGTTCCGTTTCTGTTTCGGTTGCACAAAGGCAACAAATCAGTATGCAGTCAGAAATATGTACATATAGGAGCCGTCGCTCTCTCTTTTCCTCCTCGGAACCGGAAACAGAAACTGAATTTGTTGCTTCCTGCTTGCTAAGCAACGCACGCCACAAAAATAAACGTATGCGTGTGTGCCTCGTCGTAAATGTATGTGTATCCTGGCCAAAGGACATATGCAAGCTGTCACAGTTGTTTTAACAAATTGTTCCGGCTGCCTCTGTATATGTGCTTGCCCATAAGTTTGAAAAATCAAAGAAAAATGTTCGTGTTTATATTAAAGAAACTGCCAATCAAAACATTATTGGTAGATTGGAAAATCTGAAAGGAAAAGATGAGAAATGGCATTTTGTATCTCCTCTGGCATATCTCTTTGAGTACCCACTAACCCACTTGACCCAACTCACTGACAGGCTAATTAAGCTGCTCACTTCGTCACACTTAAGCTGATTTTTATTAAAAGGATTATACCCAACCCGAAGGGCTCTGAGCACCTCATTAAAAATACACAAGATCCACGAGATACTTTTCATAAGCATACAGAAAAGCCAGCTAATTTGTGTCCAAGCTGATTAAAAATTCAATTGGACCAAAGGGGGGAAATCCTTTTCCATGCCATTTTCGTTAGCCTTCAGCTTAATTGCCAACTCTTGGTGGACATAAATCAACAAAAGGTAAAACAGGCAGACAAATGACAAGGCAGAAAAACTCCCGAAGAAGAATATCCATTGTGCCGCTTAATGATGATGAGGGAAATGCTGATGACGCTCGGATGCTGACAATAACTATGGGAAAAACGTAGTGCTCGAGTGTTCATTAGTCTCACTCTCTGCGACGTTTCCCCATTTAATATCTTAATTAAAAATGTGCGCCAAATGCGCCTGAAGTGCGGGAATTTTTATGTTTCGTTTTTCGAGGTGGCAAAGGTTGGATTTCCATAGATGTCCTCGCACATAATTACAAAGGTGCAGGCTGGCAGCCGACTCAAGATTGAAAAAATCCCGAATAATGCTATTCATAAGATTTCGTTGAAAGGAAAATAGTTTTCTTTTTTCGCTTTTCCGAGGCTCAAGAACTTTCTCCTGGGGACTCGACTTGACTTGCAATTTAAATGAAAATCAGTCTGAGGAGAAAATGCCTGCTTAAATCAAAACTAAAATAGAGCATTTGCATAAACCTAAAAACAGCAGACACAAATCGATATGAAGTATATGCATATATACTTTGTGGTCTTGAAACTTTGTTGTTTGTCAATAAAAAAATTGCGAAAAATAACTTAGAAAGTTGTCAAATGAATTATAGAGAACTTGACCACAAGTTTTTCACCGAGTTGAGTTTATGAATTTGCTGAGTTTAACTTTTTTGATTACAGAAATGGTTGAAAAGCAGTTTTTATTACAATTTAATGGTATTCTTAGAAGGGTTTTTGAACTTGCTTGGTTTTTGATAATTCCAGTTCCTCCTATGCTGCTTATACCTCATCAACTGGTTGGTGCCCCAGAAGGTTTCAACGTAACCATAGAATGCTTCACCGAGGCACATCCCACATCTCTGAACTATTGGACACGTGGCGAGGGACCAATCATCCACGATTCGCACAAGTACAAGTGAGTAACTAAACAATATAAATACTAAATTATAATATTTAAGAAATGAATAATTACATCCTCTTAAATGTTTTTTCTCTTGATATCTTTTTTTACAGAGTTGAAGCTACAATTGGATTGCCAGCTTATAAAACCCATATGAAGTTGACCATCATAAATGTAAGCAGTGGTGATGATGGTATATACAAATGCGTGGCCAAGAATCCCAGAGGCGAAACGGATGGCATTATACGATTATACGGTAAGTCTAGAACAAGTAAATATTTTAAGTGTAATAAGTAAGTTAAGATGTCAGAATATAAAACAAGAATGCAGTTTTTTCTTAAAGTTCTGCAATTGCCAGTTCAATCCCAACTAATTAAGTCCTCCATGTCCAGCAGGTCTAATAAAGGACTCGAGGCATTGAAAAACTACCGCATTGGCCTTAACACAAATTGACAAATCTAAGCCATTTAGTTGTTTGTCCGTGCCAGGGACAAAGCCAAATGAAAGGGGAGTTGGAAAAAAAACCTCAGCCACATCCGTGGCCTGACTTAATTGCCTGTCTACGAGTAGGCAGCCGGGCAGGACCCACCCTTCTTTGTACTATGTAGAACTTGGCCCGAATGAACCGAAATGGTCCCCCAAAAAAAATGGGGTAGGACGAGCTGGTTGAGCGGCCATAATCAAGCCAGTGAAAAATCAAGTCACGTCCCTCTACCAAGGTGTGGAATTTTTGGCCAGGCTCCTCTGGCTTATCCTACCACAAGGAGCCATAGAAGTTTCCTTCGGCTCCTTCCGTCTCATATGAGCCAACGGCGAAACTTGGCTTTAAAGTTCATATGCGTGTGTGTGCCACAAGATTGGTAGCAATAGCAAGTTAATATCACGTATTCAGTTTAATTACGTGATGGATTCGATGGTAGGGAACGGTTTTAAGTTATCGATTGGGAAATCGTTATTGCTATTTCTAGACATTAGGTTCAAAGCCATACTGAGATTGAAGTGTACAGATGAAATAAACCATTGGAACCATTAATTTAAGAGAGTTGCAAGCCCAATTGTTCGCTATTCAAATTATAACAAATAGGAAATGTCAATTGATATATTAATGAATTTTAAATTTTCGGAAATGGGCATCACAATGGCATCGCGCCCAAAGGTACATTGCATATTAAAATATTTGCAGTATACAGCATTGATTTTCCAAAATGACCGGGCGTAAATTTCAACATTCGAATTATAATTTCAACAAATTGAAATGGGAAGCGACCGAGCCAAGGGGCTTTAATTATGGACAGTTTCCAGGGAGGTTCCGCAGCGAACAAAAATACATGTGCATATTGACACATTATTATGAAAATACAAAATAATTAGCATTTTGCATAACCCACTGAGGTGTATAAAATACGCAACGAGAGACAACTGCAAAAATTATTCAGAATGGGACAGAAAAAATCAGTAAAGTGAGACTGCATCAAAATTTAAATAAGTACAAAATGGCAGAAGGCATAAAAAACAAATGATACGAAACGTGCTGTAAATGCCAAATTGAAAAATGTAAATTTTATGAAAACACAACATTTTTCTACAAATAGAATATTTATGGTTGCTATTGTGCGGTGTGGTGTGTCAAATAAATGCAAAGTAAATGAAAACACAATGCAATCCAATGGCATAATAAAATAAAATTGTCCTTTATACAGGACTCAATTGTGAACATATTTATTTAAGTTCAGCTCATCATTATTATTTCTTAGTAGGTGTTTTTAAATTGGTTTAAGACTAGCAAATACTAATTAAAATTTTTAACGAAGCAGAACGTTCTAAGATTTATATTTGTTAAGAATTAAATGCATTTAAGATTTTATTAAATAATAAAAAGTAATATTAACAATATGAATATTATATTTATATATTTATATTTATTTATATTTATAAGAAAAAACAATATACCAAAGTTTAATATAATATATTTTTTTTAGTATCCTATCCTCCAACTACTGCCTCATCGGGTCTGTACTCCACCGATTCGCATTGGGGAGAGAACGGGATCAACAACAATTACGCATATGGAGGTTCCGACTCCACACGATCGATTTATGCGCAGGATAAAAGTGAGTTGATGATAAATACATCTCTACATTATATTTACTACCCCGAAGCACCCTGATTGTATCACTGAATCACTATTTCCCTACTCACACAATTTCTTCGGCTTCTATTTGTACTCTATTTCATTCCATGCATAACATTTCATGGCCATCCATTCAGATACGCGATATCAATCGAATTTGAACGAAATCGGTTTATCTGAACAAAAATCCTTCCTAGATAAGACGCAGAATCCGCTGCTGGCCAATGGCAATGCCAACGAGGCGGATGCGGAATCCAACGGATGCGGAATCCACACCCCTTCGATGGCCATTGCGTGGCCGTTCGTCGTCATCTCGACACTATTGTTAACAATCCGATCTGCGGTTGGTTCTAGCCCTAGCGTAAGTCTATGTTAGTTAATGCAAATCTAGCTTAGAGTTACCTATTTCAAATATGTATGGGATTAGATGTAAGGCTTCACGTAACATTAGCGAATAAAGTATACAGAAGTATGTGCGTGTAATCGACTAGTCCCTAGTGAACCAGACCCTAATTACGATCCGCCCTTTCCCCCATATATATTCCAACGTATGTATGTGTGAGACACCAGGCCCAAATGAGCTTGGTAAGCATATGTATAGCCATCAATCACAATCCCTAGCCGGGAGTCTATATACACACTCGTATTCGCATCTATGTCTAGGAGGTAAGATGAACCAACCAAAGGGTAAATGCAATTTCATTTTGCTTTCAATGCTGTGCTTCAAACTGAGAAAGTTTCATAGTTATCACATAATATACCATGGTCTATATAAATATGCATAAACTTCTATATATTCGTGCGTTAAACGCTGCTGACTCACACTTGCATATAAGATTACAGACACCTAATTATATTATTATGCATATGCCTTAAGGATTGCAAGCTGAAATGCAAATTGAACTTAGAAAAATAAGGCACCACACATATCGATCATGGAAATTGTTTATGGAAGCCAAAAGTACCGAGACACGTATACATTTTTGTAGATATAGGGACACATTATGCCATCTTTTGGTTAATTTTTAAGTTCCTTATTCAGTCGATGAAGACAACATTTAATATAAGAAGTACTTAACAATTAAAAGCCAAAATATCAAGTTAATGCTCTGTCTACCATTCAATTATATAATTTAAATAATCCCCGTTTAAGTTGGTTCATAAAATATTTCTACCGCAGCTCATCAGATTAAATCTTTTTCGGACATTACAAGCCAACAATTTAATTACAATGTAACTAATGGATTAATATTATTGTAAAGATAAAACGAAATGTTAAACATTTAAGCTAAAATAATATAAAAGTAAAATTGTGTTGCTTTAAATACGAATTAACATAGAAGCAGGAAAGCATGTTGAATGATGAGAAATATATTTGAATTGACGCAGAGCTATGGACACAATTGAAAAAGATATATACATATATATAGCATTATATACAATTATAGACCTACGTATATACAAAGAAACACACGCATACACGGACACACTTATATAACATGTATTTAAGCATATAAAATGAGTTGTAACTGAGGCATTAAATTAAATAAAAATCCCAAAAAGACAAATAAAGCAACTGAATGGCATTAAGGGGAGAGTCACGGAAAGCAATGAAAGTGAGCAAATTGAAATAAAAATGCAGCAGCCAGGCACAAGAATGATGTGTTAAATGCTTAATTAGCAACCAAATTAAACATCGCCCACGCAAACAACACCAAACATTAATATTAACAAAAACAAACAACAACAATAAAAAAAACTGCAAAACATTAATAAACAATTAACCTGGTTGCATTTTTTCTGCTCCAATCTAGCAAGTGGCTGGAACAGGCCAGGATGACCAATTCACTCTGACCGCATTTTATTCGTTATGCAATTTTATTGTATCCATTTTTAATACCCGTTCCAACAAAAGGTAGTTACCATAACAACGGTGATATAAATAAAGAGTTCGGGGAAGCACAACTTGTGTACCCTTGAAATGACTATAAATATTCCTTTTCCTCGTAAGACCTCGAAAAAAACAAGGTCCTTATTTACTTTTCTTTCCAAATCCTCCTAAGCTATATTTTCATTTAGGCTAAGGATATAAAAATATATTTAGTGGGAAAATAGAAACTTGACCTTGCATTCTATATTAAAATGTTTTTTTTAATACCTACACACTTTCCCTTTGATAAGTGTACGTCCAACTTCTTATCATAGCCGTAATACCCCCTGCAAAGGTAGAAAAACATGTAAAATTGCGTAAAATTGCCATATTCAATTTAATTATTATGCGGACGTGTGATGTCTGAGGGTTGAACAGCAGGGATTTCGGGATGGGAATGGCGGTATGTCACTTGAATTTCAATGACACAAACGCACCAGACTCTAGCATGCATTTTTCATTACGGTTTTTAATCATTTGAAAGTGCAACCTGGACTGCCATGGTTAATGAGGCATCCCTGTGGATGCGGACGATCATGATAATGGTTTACCGAAGCTTGCAAATTATTGTCGCCTCCGGATATCGATTAAATAGTTATAGTAGAAATAAGAAATATCAAATGTTGATACATTAAAATACATTAATAACCCTTGTTCAAATAAGACCTAACTATTGGAACAAGTATGTGAGCACTTTAACTTGTGTTTTCTATAGAACCCGAGGAAAAGGAAGCCCGGTAAATGCGGAAATTGAATTGAGGAACACTGTGAAAGAAGTAAAGCAAAAGGATATTAACCTTAAATGGAAAAGATAGTGGTTGTGGAGGGTCCCAAAAGCTTGATGAGGAAATTCGAAATGCTAAGAGGACATAACAGAGCGGAACAAAAACGAAATCAGCTCGGAATCGCGACACAAGATGTCAATTTCATTACAAAAAGGGACACTGCGAACGGGACTCATCTGCATAAAAGGGAAATTATTTTTCCTATTTTTTGCTGGTTGTTTCCCTTCTCCTTTTCGCAATTGCAATCTGCTTGGACAAAGTTTTCGCCAAGAATGATGGCAAAAACGATGTATAAATAATTTTGCAGCAAAAACTGCTGAAATGAAGTATTCAAAACAATTTCCGCAATGCACTGCAAGAGGCACTGAATTAATGTAAAGTTAATAAACTCAATCAAACAAAATACGGAACAGATGAACTAAATTAAGTTCGAAGTAAATGGAAAAGAAGCCCGTGAGCCGAAAAAAATACACGAAATGCTTAAAGAAAATGGCATAACCATTCCATTAATAACCCATTGCATTGGCTGGGGGCTCTTTTTATTCGCCGTCCATTGTTGGAAACTTTGAAAAACCCACGGAATCCGGTATAAAATGAATGCAGCTGCGACTGCATATTTTTGAGGCTGCCTCAAAAAAAAGAAAAGAAATTGGAGCAGGGGACCAAATACTTTTTGTGCATGCCTAGCGAGCCTAACAACAGAGACATTTCCTTATATACAACATATTATATGGGGAGGATGGGGCCAACATATGCCAGCGAAAAAAGTTTTCTGCGGAACATGCTTGCCATACTTTTGGTTTTCTTTGAAAGCAAGGAGAGTGCTTTATTAAGCAGGAGGTAAAAAGTAAGTCCAAATATGTGGAACCGAAAGGAATTTTTATAAATGGAAGAGTGTTCAAACACAAAGAAAATAACCCTATTAAATGGGGAAGATAAATACTTTCCATAATGGTCAACCCGCAAGCTTTGGGCCAGATAACAGTTGACTTAAATTTGAATAAGCCAGATTCGCTTCCCGTTTTCCATCTTCATCCCTTGTAATTGCCGCAAATGAGCCATATCAAATTTGATTTGATTTCAGCAACTGAGCCAAAGTGAGGATAACAATCGAAGGACAACACTTAGAGCAAGTGCAAGTGGAGGAATGATAAAAATATCAACAAGCAATAAAACATTCAGGCGCTGGAGTGGGTCTAAGAACTCTGAGCCGAGGCAGCCAAGTGAGCACTGGAGGAGTATTGTCCAAATGACATCAATAAAATATTTAAGGCCAACAAGAAGGCACGGCTAAAAAGGGAAAATCGCAGTCTCGAATGTCCTTGTGCCACGCCCCCTGGTAAGTGGTGCAAGAAAAAACCCCCAATGAGGGAGGATAGAAGATGGAAAACTCTGCTCTTCAGTGGCGCCGTGGCAAACGAGCTTAACAGGATAACCAGGACTAAGGATGTGCAGGAAAACTCACTTGAAGCTGGAACTCAATCCTCGCCGGAGTTTCTCGTCTCGTCTCGGTTTCATCTTGACTTTGAAGTGGCATAAAGGAATTTGAATTCAATTGCAATCGCTAACCAATCCCTCTTTTATATTTCCCCTTTATAACCGCGCCATAACCGAGTTTTTATTGCAGCTTCACCCTTTTTGGTTTTTCCTGAATCATTTGTCGGCAGCAAAGGACTTACCCTTGTTGGTTGAATGGAAAAGAGTAGAAGATTCTGAGGGAGGGGCGCAGTTTGTTTTGAAATTGCGTTGATCCGCTCAAGAAACCGCGAATGCCAATCAAAGGAGAAGGAGCCGAAAGGACTTGTAGATGGGTTCTGGATGATAGGATACCAATTGAGATGGCAGATAGGAAATGGACAACCCAAATGGGGGGTTTTCATTGCTCGTCTCCTGATTTCTCATAATTTGTGCACTGCTCTATCGGAATTTGTGTTACGTTTCTGTAATCATTCCCCTTTGAAACGCTCCAAATCTTGTGCTCGATTTTTGCTGCCAGAAATTTACATATTTTAATCAGAAATTGTCGATTTCCCAACGGCAATCAATTTGCCAGCAAACGTTGCTGCCTCAGAGCCAGTCTCATTTTTAGTTCAGTGAAGATTTCAGCTTTGATTTGGCCTGATCTCATTTTGTTGGGCAGTTGCAAATTGGTTTTTGAGAATTTCAACTTTGGGCTGCGAGGCTTTAAAACGGAATTAATCCAAAGTCCACGGGGAAGGATGTCAAGCAGTCCACGGAATGATAAATGACTTGGGCGGTCGACTTCATATTAAAGTGGATTCCTATTAAAATCCCTCACCCACAAAGTTCACAGTCAATAAAGTATCAAATTACCTTTTAATACGCCACATGGCTTAATGAGCTGCCCTCCTCCGCCCCTTGGCCACCATCAAGTTAAGTGTTTTACAGCTTTTTCTCGTGTACTTATGTTAATTTTTCATTGGGACCAGAATCTGTTTGTGGGCTGTTAATGCGTTCAGGAAATTTTACAATTTTAATGCAAATTTAATACAATTAGGCGGGCACACGGAAGCGTCGAGTTTAAAGCGGAAATGGGTGGAATGGCAGGAAGGCAGAAGGTTGAACTCGGGGAAAACCAATAATCAGCCTGAGCAAACTTTCTTTGCGGATTGAGATAGAGGACGATAACGAGGGAGGGGAAAGCCCGAAAATGCAATTGGGACATAAATTTCCATTTTCGGTTTTATGCCCCCGAGAGTTCGCAGTAATTTAACGCTAAGTTTTCCGCTTCGGCCGCCTCTTTGCCTTCGGGGCCAGGCCACAATAAAATAGTAAACATGAATAAGAAAATAAGTCGCGCAAAAAATGAGAGAAAGAAAAGGGAATTTTTGCTAAGTGTCTTGGCTGTCCTGGCTATCCTGTCTGGGTCTCCAGTTGACCGCCATCGCATCCTGGGCCTTGGAAAAAGTTTTCCCCTCGCAGGGCAGCCAGGGGGATCCTCAATTTACGCAGCTGTGAGTGGTTTTTGTTTTCCTATTTATCTTGGCCTGGTTACTAGAGCTCTACTCCTAGCCCTTTTTTCTATTTTGTTTTTTTTTTTTTGGTTGTGGCGGCAGTTTAATGTCATCATAAATACAAATTCAACTTGCTGAAAGCTTCTGCTCTTTCTCCCATTCCTGTTCTTCAACTTGAACTTCACGGTTGCCACTCTGTTTTTCTCCATTTTTCGGACCACATTTAGTTACTTTCGGCTGCTTTAAGCCCTTGTCCTACCGAAATTCTATTAAGCGAATTCAGCCGCAAGTTGCCAGAACCTCTGGATTGCCTATAAATCTCCACTGTTATCAAGCTAACCCGTCCACTTATTCATGCCCCTAGTACAGCATGCAGCTGGTCGGAAAACCGGAGCTCCATAGCTCTACCAGTTTCAGACTACATTATTTAGCATTTTTCCTCGGCAGAACATAAAACTATCAGGGTGTAAAAAAGGCCGAAGCAACATGGGAATGCTCTATGTGGTGAATTAAATATTTAACAAATCAAAATTGAATCAAACTCGCCAGAGTTTTAATATTTATTGGAATTTTCTTTAAAAGTACAAGCTAAGGCAATTGTAAATGCTAAATTTATGTTTTGTACAATTTTTATTAATTTTTTGTTAACTACGAACTTTGAAGACAAGTTTATTGGAGCATATTTAAAATTACTAAAATGACAATATTTAAATAATTAGTGACCTATAGACTATTAGTTTTTGTTTGACTCCTTAATAAAATACACATATGAAAATGGGCTATTAAAATCAATAATCAATGTTTTTCCTTTTAATAAAATGTATAAATACAGGATGATTATATTATTATATATATATTATATTATATTATTTATCGAAAATGAAGCTTTGTAACGCATTTCGAGAACAATGAAGCAGGGACAAATCAAATGTCTAGGTTAAAGTTTTTGCACTGAGAAGCTTTATGTTTTAAAAGACATTATCTTATCTTGCTCATTTAAAATTCACCCAAGGAAGGGCATTCGAGAGCCACAAGTCCCTGGAGGGCAACCCTCATAACGGAAGAGGAGAAACAGACGCACTTGTTCCTGGGGCATGTCCTTGCACTTGAGCAGCACTAACAAATGCAATCAACGGAAAAACTCTGCAACGGCAAAAGGCAAACCACCAGGGCACATATACCTACCTATACCTGCGTTCTGCAAACCGGAAGAGGAAGGGGAATCCCCATTCCCCATTCCCGACATCCAAAGCGCTACAAGTGCCGCCTTTCGGCTTTGCCTCGCGTTTTGTTTTACCGCTGAGTGCAAATTATTTATGCCACATGGGGGAATAACACACCTCAGACCCTTTTGCACCTGGCAATGCAATCAAAGCGAGCGGCGAGAGGCAAATAACAAAAGCCACAATGCCACATTGCCACATTGCCACTTTCCACTTGCCACTTTCCACTTTCACTCGAGTGCAATTCGGCTACGGCGCTCCTCTCCCTCAGACCGGAAGTTGAAGTCTTTTGTTTTCATTTCCGTTATTTAATGCGAGTGCCAGCCAAGGCTGTTTGTTGCTATTGTTGGCGGTCCTGTTTTTAGGTGCCAGCTGCCTTGCTGCCTCGACTAACATAATATATGAGGGGGAAAAACCCGAAGCCTTAGCCCCCGCGGCTCCCCATGATGAAAGTTGCCCCCTTTCAACAACTTTTAACGCAAACTTGTTGGCACCTAGTTCCCTTCGCCACTTGAAAAGAATTTGCATTTTAGTCTTCGCCAGTGTTTGTTTGTTGGCTTTTTGACTGCATTTTGAAAAATGTTTGCATTTTACCTGGCGAACTTTTCTTCGGCGTCCTCTCATCCTCCCATTTATGCTTTTTCGCGGTTCTTTTCTAAACGAAGTTAACCAGATTTTCATGTGCAGATAATGATTTTCGCTTTATTTGCATGCGATTTTTTTTCAGCTTCCTCTTTTTTGCGGTTAACTCCTTTTTTTAAGGATTTTTCCTTTGCACTTGGTTTAGTGGCTGTGCGGAATTTATTGCATACTTTTGTGCGCGCAGAAAATGAACTTAGTCTGAAACTCTGGACTGCATTTATAAGGTAAAATCTAGATTGGGGAGTCGATAGCGAAAAGAGTTTCCATTGAGACAAAATTTATAATCCTCTTTTGAATATAAGCTTCTGCAATCAATGACTGGTCTGTGAACAATATTGATTTTGAGTTTACAGGGATTAAATGGGATTCTGTTTTATTTCGTAATTAATTGGGAATAACTATTGGTCATCTGTTGAATAGAAACATAGTTAACTGAACGGTGAAAACTTTGTAAGCCTTTAAGACTACATTTACCTTCTCTCTTGGCAATTGATTGGCTCAATTTTGCTGAGCTTGAACTGCTTACTTAACCCATTGATGCCCATATTCGTGCTAACAAGTTTGCTACTGCAACTTTTTCGCCCAGCTGCTCGCTCAATCTGCTGCCACACACATTCCCAAACTGGAGACGGCCACAAATTGCTTTTTAATAACTCAACTAAGCCAACTTAAAACAAGCAAAACAACCGCAGTGTGGCAGCACCCAAAACAACGCCCAACAACCTTCAACGGGAAGTTAAATGAAGGCAGGAACTATAACATCAAAAGCAACTCCAAGCCACACTGCCAAAAAGGAATATTACAAAATTAGAGTATCTTAATTAACGAAACGACCAATGTGTCTAAAAATAGGCCAAAAAATGTCTAGAAGTAGGCAACTATAAATACTTTAACTATAAATATATAGGTTTTTTCACTGCATACTTTTAGGCACTTTAAAAAGACAATTCAAGCCGCTGGTTTTTTTAAGGAACCCCTACATTTTTTAATGAAGGTAAGACATTTGTAATTACTTTAAAGTATTTTTGAACAATACATTCGAAAATAGAAAATTTAATGAAAAATCACTAATTCGTTTAAAAGTGTCTAAAAGTAGGTACTAAAAATATAAAGGTTTTTTACAGCATTCTTTTAGGCATTTTTGATGGACAATTGAAAACCGTGGTCGTTTTTGTGGAGCCCCTATATTATAGACATTTTTAATGAACGACATTTGTTATTACTATCAAGTATTTAAGAACTTTACATTTAAAATGAGTTAGTTACATGATAAATCACTAATATGTTTAAAAGTGTCTAAAAGTAGGACATAATATATGTTTTTTCCTTGCATAATTTTCAGCACTTTTAATAGACAATTGAAGACCGTGCTGTTTTGTATGGAGCCCTCATATTTAAAATATTTTAATAAATCAAAGACATTTGTAATTACCATCATGTTTTAAAGGAATATACATTCCAAATTAATAAATATAGAATAATTAATCAACTTATTTTCAGTGTAGGCAAATCTGCATTCCCATCCAGGATCTCTCCCTACTCCTTCTGTGGCTGCTGCAAATCTCTGTTTCTGAATAGTTTCCCGGCCTGCCCACACACACACACACACACTCTCTTGATCCTGGATGAAGTCCACCCTGTTTGCTCCGTTTCCCTCCTGTCGAAACTTTAAAACTTGAGCAATTTGAGAATTTAGTGGCAAAGTTTTGCATCAATTTTGTGGTTGCCACTTTTTCATTATCGTTCGTTGTTCGTGTTGTTGTCGTCATTTTCAATCCTCATTCCAATTGTTGTTTTTCGGCAAATTGCGTCTGCAGAGATTCCTCGCCGGACAACCGGAAAATGATAAACTGCTTAGACAAATATTGCAATCATTTCGGTTCACAATCCCAGTTTGTTGTTCTTGTGCGGAAGTATAGTTTGCCTCTGGCAGTTTTCAATTGAGCCGGCTGAAAGGATAATCAGGATGATCGTGCTAAAGAGTTGTGGTGAGTTTGAGTCGAATAATACGAATTAACTAACGGATGGGAAAAGGCATTTTTAAGAGCTGATTATTTTGAGCGATTAACCAATTAAAGTCCCAAAACATGAGTTATAACCCAAAAAAGGTTTAAGATCGAAATTATTATTTGGAATGACCTTAGAAGGTATGTTAATATCAATTAGCCTAAAGGATAATTAGGTCTGTCCTTGGAGAAATGCACCCCTACTCTTCTCCGAATTTCCCCAATAAAAGTGTAAACATGTCCGCAACACACTTCGCGACATGAAACAGCATTTAAATAGTTATGAGTGCCAAGGATATGCCTCCAAGACCGAGACAACCTAGAAGTATGCAACATAAAATGCAAAATCGCAACAGACTGGGAAAAAAGAGACAGGAAGAGTATGTCAAAGAGAGACAGAGAACAGCAGACAGCCCTGAAAAGTTTCACATGCTACAACAAACAATCATCTTCGTTTTTTCCGTGTTGTGGTAATAAAAACTAATTAAATCTGCACGAAAAAAACAAGGAAAACCCGGGAAGCAAAAGAGCAGAGTATCGTGCCGTCTCTTACTAACTAGCCATATCCCTCTCTTTCTCTTACCCTTTAGTAGTAGCTGGCTGTGTAACATGTTTTAACACTTTGCGTCTAGCCGGAAAACAACAGGCCAAGTGGTGGGTGGTGGTGGAAAAAGCAAAGGGATCTGACTGCTGTAGAGCAATTCAAATTCCCATTGAAAATTTAATAACCGAAAATGTTCGGAGCACAAGTGGATTTTCCTTCCCTTTTTGTATATTTTTTTTTTGTATTTTTAGCTCCTCTGGATTTTCCCTGCAGCTGCCAAATTGCAAAAGCGAGTGGAGTCTATCAGCCTGTCTCTGTCTGCTCTTAGCTGCTAATTGTTGTTGTTATTCATTTATGTTTTATGCGGCATTTCCCGGCTGTCGTTGCCTACTTTTTATATTTTTTTTTTTTTTTTGAATTTTCCTCCTCGTGGCACTTGCTGACAAAAAAGTTTTCCCAAGTGCGGCTGTTGTTGCTGCTGTTGCAATTATTATTGTTGGCACTTTCTGCTAAGTAATAAGCAACCGCAACAACCACTAGCAACAACTAGCAAAATCAGTGCAGAAGTGTCGACAAACGAAAATGTAATAAAATTGTTGGCAAACTTCCGAGGCGAGACGAGTGCCAAAAGGGGGGTTTTGGAAAAGGTGTGAGAGGGGGTTGAGGTTGTGTTCCCCCAAAAACACATATCCAAACACCTCCGTCGCAAGCAGGTGTAATTGAATGGCCTAGACTTCCGCCTTTACCGCTTTTCCCCCGGGAAACTCTTCCGCTTTTGGCACGAGACTTCAAGTGAGCAGCACAAACGTAGCCCCTCTCTTTCTAGACACCGTACTCCGTCTCCCTCTAGCCGTCTGCCTGGTCGGATTTTCCACAGGAAATTTTCATATGCATTGTGCACGGGCATTAAATGTGATAATTGTATTAATTGCGCGACGGTTTCCCACAAAAGCCGAGGAAAACAATGTGCCTGGGACGGATGGAAACGATTGGAGGAAAATTTAACTAGCTAAAGGATATGCTGGCAGTGAGATTTCCTCATGAAGAGGGATTAGCAAGAAAAATACTTTTAAATAGTGGAGTCTTAAGGCTTTTAAGAGATGACTGCCTTAACATTTAGGAATATTTTTATTAAATTGGGGGAGTATGCCTATGTAATAGGTCTGAGTCCAAAAAACGTTGTAAATTACCTGCTTAAAACCTCTTAAGAGAAGAAAAGTGGGTAGAGTATTAACTAATTTAATATAATATATTTAATAAACTCCGTTTCTGTTCGATCATGAAGACCTTATGTTATTATTATGTTCCTTATTGGTATAAAACCCATATAGATTAATCTCATTAATTATATTTTAAGGTAGCTTTTTACTGTATACCTAAAAATATTGCCAAAGCACATACAAAATCTTAAGTAATCAATTCCGCTTCCGTAAATTTTCAATATTCTGGGCAGCGTTACGGGGTCCGCTTTGAAAATAAATTACCAAAAATTAATTCCCCATTGAAATTGAATGCCTCAAACTAATTATCACTTAACGGCGTCCATCAAATGATATTCTAACTAGTTTATGACTTACCCCGAGCTGAGCAGTCATGCCTGCGGGCATTGCGAACCAGTTCAAAGGCTTGCGAAGGCCTATGGGCTCAAATGCTAATTTGATATTTTATTGACTTGGCCTAGGCAACTTCACCTGCCTTTGGTTCCCCTGGCAAATAACCGCGAAGGCTTTAAAATTAAATGCAAATTTAGCAGAGAAGCAACAGACACAGAAACTTAGAGGAGTCGTTTATCATTCTGCGAGGACTTCTGTAAGCTTTGGTCGCGACGACGGCGGACAGTTGACAGGCCGAAAATCCTTCGAGGATAAGCACAAGGCGTCGACACGGGATTAGATCCATTTTAAAGTGTCCTGCAGGATACTCCGGAGCCTTGAATTCTCCAGTTCAACTTGTGGGAAGCTAAATCAAGGATGAAATCTGCAATCGACTTAAAAATAAAAGTGAATGCCGTTGGGAAATCGGCACTTTCTGATTAAAATATGCAAATTTTTCCCAACAGAAATGATGAAAGGAATCGATCTTTTTAAGGAGAAATTATTAAAGAAACCGAAAAATCTTTCAGTGCGCAAATTATGCATTTGAAGCATCTTAACTGTATACCCAGCCATTTGCCCATTTGCTATCTGCCATCTCAATTGGTTTGCTATCATCGAGAACCCATCTATAAGCCACCCCCTGCCTCCTCCTGATTGGCCTTCGCGATTTCTTGAGCGGATCAACGCAATGGCAAAACAAACTTAAGTTCCGCATCCGGCAGAACCCCCTCCTCTGCTCTATTCAAACGCCTAAGACCCGTAAACAGCTGAAAGACCTTGCTAACAAGTCTAAGCCCCTTGCAGAGGGCTGCTATCCCCACAAATGATTCAAGCCACAAGGAAGCCGCAATAAAATCTCTGTTATTGCTGGTTAAAAGGGGTGGACCAGAAGAGGGGGAAAAATAAAAAGGAAGGATTGGTTAGCGATTGCAATTGAATTCAAATTCCTACATCCCCCTTCAAAGTCAAGATGAAACCGAGACGAGAAGTTCCTCGAGCTTCATCTCCAGTTCTGATTCCGAGTGTGTTTTTATGCACATCCTTATTCCTGTTTATCCTGTTAAGCTCGTTTGCCACGGCGAAACTCAAGTGGAGTTTTCCTCCCCCTGCACACCCTTCTTGGGTTTTTCCTCAGCACAAGGACATCCTCCTCCTTTGCTGGGTTTAAATGTTTTATTGATGTCATTTGGACAATACTCCTCCAGTGCTCACTTGGCTGCCTCGGTTCAGATCTCTTATCCCCACTTCACCGCCTGAATGTTTTATTGCTGGCTTGTTGATATTTTTACCATTCCTCCTGCGACGACTTCTCCTCATCCACCGCTTATTGTCCTTTTAGTGTTGTCCTTCGATTGTTATCCTCATTGTTGTTTTCATTTCCGTTTCTGTTATGGCTTAAATGCTCAAATCAAATTTTATATGGCTCATTTGTGGCAATTACAAGGGATGCAAAGTACTGAAAGCGGGGGAAAAACCACAAGATGTCTTATTCAAATTTTAGTTTACTCTTAGCCATCCCAATGTTTGTGGGGTTAACCGAGTTGACCAGCATCGAAAATATTTATCTTTTCAATTTCATAAAGTTATCCCTTTAGCCACGTTCCGAGTCTCAATTCTTTGTGTTTATCTCGATAAATTGAACAATTTCCCATTTATGAGAAATGCACTTACAACTTTTTCACCCAAACTACTTTTTACCCTCCACATTTTTGGGCTTCCTTTGTGCTTCCTCCTTAATAAACTCGGTTCCTCTCCTTCGAGCAGATAAAGAGTATGGCAAGCATGTTCCACAAAAAAACTTTTCCCCATATGTTCACCGCCCCCTCTATTTTATGTTTGCCACGCCCATGTAGTCCCCCTAACCCCTAACCAAAAGGCCAAAACTCTGTCCTGTTGTTAGGCAGGAATGCATAAAGAATTTTCAACGCTTTTCCGTAATTCTTCGTTGGTTTTTTCTTGGTTAGTGGCTGAAAGTATGTAACTATTTTGCGGAATTGGCTGGCAAAATTGGCACAGAAATGCTTAAGAATTCTTGAAATGGTAGTGCTAGGAATGCAGCTGGATTCCTTTTTAAACATGCATTTGTTTGCATTACCATTCTAAAAGTATTTCCTAAGAAACTCACATTTTAGTGCAATTATGAAGAACAAATTCCGATCTCTATACCAAAGGTACACAGAGAGATATACATTCAAGTGCGATGTTCTTGAATTGAGAACATTCGTTCTTAAAAACCGTCTAGGTACATTTTGGTACCAATGTTCTTAATATTAGAATGAAATGGTGAGAAGAGAAATGTTAAATTGAGTTTATTTAACAACTTTTTGATAAGTATTCAATATAAATACGGCAAATTGAACTTGATTGGGGGAAATGAAAACATTTTCAACTTCAACAATGTCGTTCTGTTTTTAAGAACATTTTCAACTCAGATGAGAACTTGAGAATTTCCTCTGTGTACTCTATTGTTACCCCTTAATGGCGTTAAAGAGCTCCTTTGTGAGGAACCTTTCCGCCCCGGGTTCTCCTGTTTTTCCAAATTCTTCCCCCCGATAATCGAAAGCTATTATGCCCACATTAGTCTGACTCGCAGATTTTTCGCTGCTCCTGTTGTTGCTGTTGTCTGTGGGCTGAATGGTGTCGCCTCTTTGCAAATATTTACATATGCTCAACGACGACATTGGCGACTGTGGCACACTTCTCTCGTGTCCTTGTCACTCGGGGGGATTTTTCCCATCCCCAAACCCCATCTCCACCCCAAAACCGCCTCCTACGACATTTATTTTTCGATTGTTTGCAGAGGCTGGCAGCTTTTCTCCTTCCAGGCCCCCAAAAATATTCCTGTCTCGCTTGTCTCGTATTTTATTGTTATTTTTCCTATTAAATTGCGTCGGCTTATCGCACGTTTAAAATAGCAGCAACAACAATATCAACGGCATGCTGCAGCCCCGCGGAAATCGTTTGAATTGTAACTTTTAACTCCATTTATTGTAAATTGTAGTCTGCGGGACACACCCCTCACGCCCAGCGGGCATGCTGCGTGTAGGCGTGGCATCTATCATTACAGATAAGAAAGAAAATAAAATGGAGCGTGTGCTTTACGGGTTTTCTTGGTGGTATGAGTAGGCTGTAAGGGGGGAGTATTGGAAACGGAAAAGCTGACATCGATTTCGATTTTCCATAAGAGTCATATTTTTTTTCTGTTGAAGGAAAGACATTTTTACTGTATTGGTATTTTTGCTGATATTAAAGAATACCAATTCAATCGTTACGCAAAAGATTTTTGAATTATTCTAAAAAATAACGTATTTATTACTTAATAATATACTATGTTTTTTAATATATTTATGTCTTATAATTTTATAACTATTTATATTGTTGTAAAGATTTTTAATCACTTTATGTAAATAAAAAAAACAATTTTTTACAAGTAATTTTTGATTTTTTAAAAGAGCCATATTTTTTTCTCTTGAAGGAATGTCAGACATTTTTGTAATTTTAATGATTTTTTGGAATACTACAATAACAACACATTCTTTATGCAACCCATTTTTTCAGGCTTGGGTCCACTTTTATTTATTTTATTTATTTATTTTTAATGCACTAGTCACAATGCGTATTTCTACAATTATTACTTATTACAAGCATATTTTACAGTATAATATTTTTGTATACATTTTTAAAAATATATAATTTACTTTACAAGAATATATAGGTATCAAATACAAAATATCAAGTAATTTTTACATTCGCCTATAAAGCACACAAATATTATTCCCGAGTAACAAGTCACTTTCTTTTCAACCTAATTCATAGGTCAAGAGCGTAATTATTTTGCATATTTCATTCAGTTACTGAAAGGATGCGCAGATTGAGTAGTTGGGTGAATGGCAAACAAGCTGAATAGCTGTCGACTTGTGGCTGACTCCCTAATACCCTCTTGAAGGAATGAGACCCACTCAAGTTCACAACTTGTCTATCCTTTCAGCTGCCCGCCCAGGCATTCGGCTCCTTTCAAATTGAATCAACACAATTTTCTGAGCCAGAATTATCATCATTATCATCAACATCGTCGTCGATGTCGTTTTGTGCTCTTTCTTGTTTTTCTCAGCATATATAAGTGACCAAAGGACTTGGGCCCTCCGTTCAGGGAGCCCAAGTTTTTGAGACTTGTGACAAGCCACTTAATTACAAAATAATAAAGATTTTGGCTTGGCAGACGGTGGCGCTTTCATTAACACAATTCCGGCGTGTCTCAGCCCACAAAGTTTTATTCTAATTTCAGACTCGTCGCCATCCGTAATGACCTGGTTACCAGGATCTCCCATCCCCCTGCTCCCGGTTTCTTGTTAATTTCAATTTGAAGAGCCCTCGGACTCACTTGTGGGACTCACGTGGCGCCTGGGTCGAGACTCGTCCGTGGCCCGTTTGTCTGATTTGATTATTAATTGAAATTATGTTTGCCGCGGCAACGCGCATTGAATTTCTGACAGTTTTGTGGCAGCTCCGTGGCAGGGATTTCCATTTTCCATTTGGCTCCCAAAAGTCCCTTTGGGCCGGCAGTGGCAGAAAATCCATTCTGATTATCGAGCCAATGATAGAAGATTGTTACGGTAATTTAAGGTAAGCTTGCAGTGTTCATTAGAAGATAGAACTAGAACTCAAGAACGAAATTATAGAGATCTTAAATCGAAATGAACAGTGAAAATAGGGAAAAATGGTTTAAGTTATAGCCACAAAACGTTATTTAATGGTTACCAGGATTTACAACCTAGCATGGGTACATGTTACCGAAAAAATGCTCTTATTAATAAAATAAAAAACTTTTATTATTTAAAACCGATAGTATCAAATGAATCCTTTATTCACATCAAGCCAGAATTATATCCAAAATGCAAGTATAGGATTTTTCAATATAATTTACAATGTGCGAAATTTGGCAACCAAATTTTTAATTCTGGTATGAAAGAAAAAATATTTGTATTCTATTAGCCAAAAATATTAACAAAATCTAAACCATATATTTTAGTTGAGATTATACCTTATAGTGTTGAAAATATGCCTGTAACTCATTGAATATTTTAGGTATTTGCGAGCACATCCATCGTCGGGGGTATTGCATTTTATTAGATGGCCTATTCCCAAAAATGCCTTTGGCAGATCTCACTTTGATATGCAGGAACATGTCGGTGTAGGTTTCATCTGGCGGAACCCCGGAGTTTCCCCAACCCGCCTGACATTTATGATGACAGGCGGTCATGTTGGCCGTGTACTGTGTGTGTGAGCGTCATTCGTTACCATTCCAACTGATGTTGACACGTGCTACATCATCATAGATGGCGATTCTTCCCCAGTTTTCCCCCTGGTTTTTTCCGCCACCTCGGCGTGTCTCCTCTGACGCTTTCCTCGGAGGCACGTACAAAACATAAAAGTAACTGCACTGCGCTTTGTTGAAATAGTTGCAAAAGGAAACGGGTAGCAAAGCACCAGAGGGCCGGCACAGGGCAGACCGAAAAAAGCTGCAAAAATTAGAAAAAGAATGGAAAAACGCAGGCCAACACACAGAACGTCCAAATTCGACTGGACTTCAAAGTGTTCAAATTGCAGCGTCACGGAAAGTGCGAGAGAGATTTCCGTTGAGTGCAATGTACCCAGAAAAAATGTAAAAAAGCAAAAAATTAAAAAAGAATAGCTGGAATCGAGACAGACAGCGATAAGCCTAAAAAAAACTTCACAGCCTAATGACGAACAGGATGCTGAGGAGAAGATATTCGCAAAGGTTCACACAAAAGATTCAGGATGTGTTGGAAGTGAAAGCCTAAATTGTGGGAACTCCGGTGGCAAAGCAGGAAACCCAATTGAAACTACACCAATAATCCTAATTTAAGACGATACCTGAATAAAACAAACTAATAAATGTTCTAAAAATCATTTAGTCTAAGTATAAGTATTAGTATTTACAATATTTTTAAAAACATTTCTGTTATTTTGAATTTTAAAAATTCAGGACACTACGCGACGAATTGATTAAAATTAAAACTGAAAAGAAATTAAGGTAGTGAATATTTTAAGTAAACATGTTTACATGTTTAGAGCTGAGAAATGTATCGATGTGACTATCAAAATAATTCATTTATTATAATAAACTGTGATATTACGATTCATAAAAATCCAATAGTGGCTGCTCATACGCTGCCAAACCAAAAGAAACTTAATAGAACCCAGCATATTTTTCTTTATTTCCAAGAACTGCTGATCTTTAAACTCGTTTCGATTGCCGTAGCTCAATCACATCAGCAGTAAGCCACTTTAAGTAAACATTAGCCTTAGAAAGCAGGACACACAAACATACGTATTTGTAAGGTTGCATTTCAATGCTCACAAGGTCCCAGGACCCAGTGTAACCACCCCACAGGATTCTCGGGGGTCGGGGGCAAATCCTGTGAGAGAACACCGATGGCAACTCTCACTTGACTGCCCTGAAAGTGCATTTCATGTTCAAATCAAAGTAAAGGTTGCCGGCAGTCAAGCCACTTCGAACGGGCTCAGTCACCCACAAAGTTCAGTTTTGCTGGCAATTTTTCAATGGTGTGCCAGCGACTATGGATGCTGGGCTTTAAGAATTTATGAAAATGAAAATGACGGTTGCCATGGCCATCAGATAGGGCCAAAACAACCCAAGGCAAAGGCAAACAAAAGTCGCTGGGTAGGGCCACAAAGATCCTTTCGGCTGGGTTGGGTTGGAAAAGGTTGCCAATGCCATTACCACAATGCAGTCATCGTTGTTGTGCTTATATATCCTTGCAATGATTTTTAGCGCTCTGTTTACTCACGTCGCCCCCTCTACGTGGCCGCCACTGCCTCAGCCTCAGCCTCAGCCCTAGACCCCCCTTTCCACTCCCCTGCAGCCCAGTGAACTGTGCGCGGAACTGACGGCCCTGGCCGGGAATAAATTATTAAATCATACACCGTTTTAGAGCGCTTTAAGCTGCGCGATTTGCCTGTTATCTCTTGGCGGGAATTGCCATCTTTAAAAGGGATACAAGTTAGTTTAAAAAACTAACAAAGACGAGTAAAACAATAAGCACAGTTTCCCAATTAAAGTAACAAAATAAAAACATGCAATTTATAAATAAATATTCTAACCTAAGTCATACAAAAAATATTGTTAAATTAATACAATTTTAAAAATTTCAATGTTGAGTAAAATAGTATCACAAGCTTCTTTAGTAAATAAATGCAAAACTAAATAAAATAAAATAAAAGAGAAATATTTTATTTATGTATAAACAAAAGAATACAATTTTGTATTATTTGTTTATTTTAAATTTAAAGTATTTTAAAAACGTTGTTTAAAAACTTGGAAAATTTTAAAACCCAACATAAAAAATCATACAAACATTTATTTCATTCTTCATTTCGTTGTAGGGAGTTTTGATCCAGAGAATAATGAAGTTTATCAGTTAAACCTATAGCAGCTTTTATTTGAATATGTTAGGTTTAAAATTGTTCCCATAACCTGAAACTATTTGTTTCGTTATAAATTATAACTTTAAATATTTCAAAGTTTAAAAGATGTATGTTGATTTCCATGTTTCTCTTCTACTAAACTTAACTAGAATAAATTATAACTTATATTATTTCATTGTTTGAGATAAGTAAATTTTTTTTTTATTTTAACTAATATACATTTTTGTAAAAATTTAAAATATGGATTTTAATCTTCAAAAAAATAACAACAAAATTGCTATTTTTATTTTTTCAGGAAAAGTATTTTATTTCTTCTTTCTTTCGATAATCAATAAATGAATTTCTTCAATTTTTCCGAGTGTTCTGAGCTCTCTTTCTTATAGCCAACTTAAGCCAGTTTTGAATATGAGAGGCTTAGACGGCGAACAACAAATTTCACAGTCAGCGCTTTGCAAAAATCTTCATCCAACTTAAACACAGACGCAGACGAAAATAGGAGTTCCCCGTCGCTCGAGCGCTTAATTGAAGTCGGATAAGGACGCTGAAGAGAGTGAAAAAGTGTAGCATACCTACGGGGCTTTGGGCCATAAATCCTTGTAATTTCTGAAAGCGAGTGGAGCGAAGTCGCCGCAATCGATAAGCGCTTAATTGGCCACACGAAAGACATCTTGATGCAGTCGATGGAGGCTGGGAAACCCGGGCAATTGGCTTAGCCGTGAAATCAGGTCTGAGATGGCCAAATGAAGTTGGCCATTGGCAGTGGGATTGTCAGATTATAGGGGCTTCCTTTGAGCGGTAACCAGGGGTGTTCCACCTCTTCAAATGATTCATTAAAATGTTGCGGACATGAAACTTTAATGCCTGACCAAAGGACCATAATTGCGGAAAGTTTTTACCCCCAAATATGTGTGTGAGCCACAAAAGCTGTTCCCACATATGCCCCAATTTTATGAGGACAATGAGAGGTGGTTGCGTGGGATCGGATCACATTGTAAATAAAACATTGTAGAATATGACAAAGGAACCGTACCGTAAAATGAGCAGCGACCAAGAGTTCCATAAAACAAGATTTCAAAAAAGCTGTGAAAAAGGCAACGGCAAAGTGCCGCGAGTGCCGTCAAGTGCGAAATTTAAATTTGCATAAATTATACAATGGGCAGACCCCCGAACAAAAAAAACCGACAACGGAAACCAACCACAAACACGAAAGACAAAAGCTCAAAATGTTCCGAACAAATTTTTTGTGTAAAGTCATGAAATATATATGCGATAATCATGAAGGCGTGAGATTTGAGTGGCCATAAAGTGTTTGACAAGGGAGGCAGTGAGTGGAATGGGGCTTATGAAGGGATGCCGGATGGAACCGGAGGTCACTATAATGACCAGCGAAAATATTTACGGGCGAAGGAATAAAGTACTTTTAAATTAAGTTAAATTCGACATTTGAAGAGCTTACTGAAATGCCATGGAAGTCCTATGCTGTAATAGATTATAATATTTAATTTACACTCCCAATTTTTATTCACATCTGGTCCCTGAATTGCTATATCTTATCTTATCTTTCCCTTATTAATTTAAGCATTATTATCAGTGTATTTATGATTTTTGGGGATCTGTTTATATACGCTAGTATTAGCATAAGTATCTTTTCTATATTCCTACCATAAAAGGCTGAAAACTTTGGTCATTTTTCATTCTTCTCATATATTATTTCCAATATGTCACCAATATGAAACCTTTGACCCATTAAATATCGCTTAAGGAACGCAAATCTGGGCAGCAAAAACTTTTCCAAAAAGCAACAAATGTCTGGAATATTCGCAAGCATTAATCACCATAACTAGCCTCAAGCCAACTCAAATCTGCCTCCTTCACAAACCGAAACCGAAGCCGCAAAATCCCCATAAATATGCGAAACAACAGCAAACTATTAAATATAAGCACACACACACACATATGCATACAGGACTGACTTATTCCAGGACATTTGGGGCAGGGGCAAGGAAAGGAAAGTAAAGGAAAGGGCTTTCCCCAAACAAAAACCGAAAAACCGCAGCTTGTCATAATAAAAGGAGGAAAAGGAGACGGAGGGTGCAAGCACGATTATATTGGCCCAGCAAATGGCAGGACATCTATGAAACAAAAGGATAGGATGGGGTTTGCCATGATGGACATGGGCTAGTCGAGGTCCTGGTTCTTTGGTACGTGACTTTGTGATTTTATGAGCGCCGAGAATGCCACACGTACTCGGCAAGGATTTGCTTGGCCCAGCACTCGGCCCTCTCGAAATCCCCTGCATTAACACTCAACTAGTGGGGAGTCCTGGCAATGCTTTTTATGGCTGTGTTTAGTGAAAAAAAGGATTCAACGTGATTGCACCCCCAGGAATGTTGGCCTGTGTGGGGATATTGGCCTTATGGCGAGTTTAATTGGCCAATGGACTGAGACTGGCTGACCAAGAGGGCTAATCCCGGCCAATTAGGAACCTCAGACAGGCACTTCAAATGATCGGCATTACAGGCATTTTCAAGCGTAAGTTCTGGGCCATATCTCTTCTTTTTCGGACACAACCTGAAATGAAAGTAATTCCATTTTGTTTGTGGCAAAAGATCACACTCAAGCTATGCACCCAGGGGGCAATATAATGCAAAGTCGTCTGTAAAGTTTCCATTCCTCGTTGCCCATATTCCTTCTCGGCCGTCTGTATTTTTTTAAAGCCCAGCGAAATGTTTCAAGTGCACAGAAACAAAGAGTAAAAAATTCAGATACAAGGATAAAGGCATTTTTTGCTGCCATCCAAAAGGGAAGAAATTGAAAGACAGCAGTGTTGGCCCGTCTGGCTGCGGATTTCCTGATGATTTTATTGGGCCGCCAGCAAACATTTTTGAGTGTTGCCAGCAGCGGTGGACTGCGGAATGCGCCAAAGTATTTGGTAACTTTTTTCCTTGCCAGAGGCCAGCCAAAGGATGCGGCATAAAGGATTAAGCCCGGATAGCCAGCAGGCTTGTAAATTGTTCAGCCAGTTTTTTTTTTGCTGGGTGTTTTTAAATTTCATTCCTCCGTTTGCCCCAGAAGAAACCGAAGACGACACAATAAAATGTAGGAAAATATTGAGCATTTGTAATGGGCATCAGCAGGATGGCAGGGAGCAGAAGAAACCCACCCACTCATGAGCTGCGAATGCATCCTTGGGATCCTTCTTTCCGTCATTCCCACTTGGGTTTAGTTCGCTCGCCGACTCCCTTATTGCAGCCGACAACCTGCAGGCTACTTATGGCTGCATATATAGTAGAAACCAGGCCGGAACCCCCACTTCCCACTATCAACTTCCCATATCCCACATCCCACATCACATTCCCGATTCCCGCCTTCAACACATGTGTGTGCCATACTATATTTCAGCCAGAGTTCCTACTCCTCGGGCTTTACGTATCGCTGCTTATAGACTGTGGCATGGCTTCTGGGCAACTTACTTAGCGGTTGAGTGCAAATCTTATGCGAATGTGTTTGCCTGCACACACGAGTGTGTTTGGGGGAGTGTGTGAAGTGGCTGTTTTGTAGATTTAAGTTGCATTTACAGCACGGGCATGTTGAACAGTTGGCCTGGCAGTAACACATAACGTGAATATGATTGAAGTTAGCCCTAAGGGCGACGTAGCCCACAAATAGGGAAACGTAATGGGGGCATTGGTCAAGAATTTGGTCTTAGAAGGGCTTACCAGAATTAACCTTACTAAAATCAAACAGTAGGTATGTAGAGCAAATAATTGATTTTATTTTCAGTACAAAGCCAACTTAAATATTTAAGTCTATAGTAACAAAACAACGCATTTAATCAAAAGATTTCATACCCAATTAAATATTTTTGCATATATTTTGCATTCATTCCTGATTTTTAATGTCAAAATAAAAGCTTAAAGAAAAAATTACTTTGATCGAATTAAATCATGAAATTGTATATTTTAGGTAATAAATAAAAATATAATATTAGAAAAAATATAATACGAAAGTCTTAATATTATTTATTTAGTTTTACTGTTCCATTTTTATTAGTGTTCACTTCCCTTACCTTCTTATAAAATACTTTGTCGCTATCCTCTATAAATACTTACCACAATTATCTGACAGACTCCAAAGTCAACCCTCCTTTTAAGTTTTTACTTATCGTAAATTCTTTTAAAAACTTTAGCCAGCAACTTGACCAAAAATTCCTCATAATTATCACCCACAAATAGTTGGCCAACTGTAAGATGCACAACATTTTTTAAATTTTATTGAATTCTTGCACTACCTCCCTCTTAGCCCTAATGCTCTTTTCACCGGCAAGACTTTTGCCCTGCCGACAAATGATCCACCCTATTTTAACGTCACGAAGTCATAGACCAGACGCGTCGGCACTTGAATCGTTAATCATTTTGCGGCATGAAATTACGTATACGTCAAGTGTAGCCGGTCAGATAAGCGGCACAAGGAGACTTTGAAGAAAAGGGGGATAAAGGAGCGGGACAAGGTTAAGGTTTGAGTAGGACAAAAGGGTTTATCGTTTGATAAATGGCCCTGGAAGTTCCCCAACCCCGGGGCTCTACTCTTTCCTTCTTATTTTCATATGTTTGCAGTTGAGTTCAAGGTGAGTCCGTGAACTGGCTGTGTGCCCAAAAAGGGGCGAAGACCTGAGATGAGAGGCGACATTCAGGGATACAATTATGCAAATGAGTGCCCACGACCAGGGAGCCAAACAATTTGTCAGTCGTTCAGAGTAGAAGGAGTTGCCAAGAACTTTCAAAACAAATCAATAGAAGACCTCGATTGCAATTAAAATAGTAAAGCGAAAGTTTTTGCCGAACTAAAGACGTGACTGAAAGGGTTTTAATCTTAAATTAGGAACAGGGGAAAATCAATAAAAGCTTTCACCCCCAAGTCTTGCTACATTTCCTCTAATTCAGCTTCATATCAATCGTATCGACAAATGCAATTTTACAAGCAACTGAAGACAGACAATGATTATCCGCGTAAGAGAAGTGGATTTTCCCCAGCACATACGTATATCGGATAAGACTCAGTCAATGGGGGGAATTTCGCAGTGGGTGTTGCACATTTTTATGCAGCCTGTAGACTGTCTGGCAGCCACCTTATCGAGGACCCAACCCCTTTGATCACCCCCGACTGTCATTTAACTGTCAGTTTCTCTGCTTGTTTGTGTCGCACCGCTGTCGCTTAAACGTCGCCTCAGGAAAATCGCCGGGGGGGCGGTGGAAAAAGGGCGGGCGTGGCTGAAATACAAATGGGGAAATTCTTCTGGGCATATGTGCTACTCTTTGCGGTGATTATCTGCGCGGCCTGCCGGATATTTTGGCCCAAGCGAGCGGGAAATTGGCCAAAAGATAATTGATAAAGAAAGGGGAAAGTAAACCCAGAAAAAACAAATGCTTGGAATTTAAGAAGTCTTCGTTACACTTAGACAAGAAGAAACGTTCTTGAAATCAAGACGAAATTGTTCTTGATCTTGTTTTTTAAGACATTGAGAACATTTTACCATGATTTTTTAACTTTTATTGACCTTAGCTTACTTTTTATATAAATAGAACGTTTTTAGAATATTTTTTTTTTTGAGTCAGTCAATTTTGGATAAGCTAATTTGTTGGCTTAAAATGTATATGCATCACATCGAATTAACTGAAAGCGCATTATTTTTAAATTGCCAGATATCAGGTTGACTTTTAATTAAACCTTTTAAATAGTTTTTATTAAAAATCGATTTTTTATTAATTTTAACCATACAATATCGAATGTCACAAATATGTTCGACAATTGCCTTTGATTATAAAATGACGAATTTTTTCGTTTTTGAGTTCTTAAACACCAGGTCCATTAATCCTATCCCTCACCATTGCCTTGTATAATTTTAATAAAATCACATTCCTGTCCACAGCCTCATATTTCGTAGTCAAAACTCCTAAATTCCGGCTCCCTTTCAGCCTAATTGATTTCATTGCCTCCACTGGCAGGCCAAAAAACGAAAAATTTAAATAAACTAGTTAGCCAAGGGCCATGAAAAAGTGCACAAAGAGAAGGGGGAGATGGACTAAAAGCCAAACGGGAAACATATTTTAGCCATGAAATTTATGCCGCCACACACTAAATGAATTTCGCAGAGCAAGGACCTTCGGCGAGCCAGGACGAGAACAGCAGCGGCAAAGCAACCGAAAAGCAACAGCAACGGCAACACCAATAGCAACAAAGGACAAATGCAAACAATGCAGATAATTTAGTTGGCGGCGGATAGTTTTGCAACAAAAGCACAACAGGGAAAGAGATCATGCTGGACTATAACCAGAAAAGCGGAACGGGGAAAGCGTGGAAAATTCGTTTGGCCAACTAGGCCTGCCAACTTGTTTAAATTGGCGCCAACTCAACGGAAAAGTGGGTGGGTTTGGATGGTGGGGGCGGTGCGGCTGAAGGGCCGGAAAATCCATTGGCACGCCACAAAAATAGTTAACTTTGTGCAGGCAACGTTTAAATTATGCAAGCTCCACAGGACCTCGTCCATCCAACCGCCCACTCAACCCCATCCCCCACTCATTTGTGTTTGTATGTTCCCTTGTTTGTTCGTTTGTTTGCTAAACGTCTGTCAGGCTTCACAAATGTTTGCATTTGGCATTCAAAAAGTTCATGCAAAATGAAATTAAGTTGACTCCGCAGTGGCTTTAAGGATTTACAAGTATCTAAGCTGTATCCCTGCTTGTGCGCCCCGGCAAATGCAGCTCATTTAAACACATGTCACAATACTTTCGCACAGCTGTCACTTTGACAATTTTCTAGATGAGTTTCTTACGATTTCGCCGACGCTTCCGCATACCGGGTCCCCGAATCGGGGAAAAATGCGAATCTTTAAGCCATTTCTTGGGTGGTGTCTGCGTAGGTCTGTCAACGTCATCATCTCGCTCGTAATGTGGCTCCTCAAAGGACGGCCCCACAGCATACGGTCTTCGAAGGAGCCCACACACATCACACGCCGGCTTCTTTAACTTCCAGACGCATAATGAAAACTTATATCACGGGTATTAGAGAAATTGCCAGCACATGTGGCCCCTGACTTTTGCTGAATGCCAAATAAGGGGTCTTAAAGCAGCATGTTAGCGCGCTTAGAAGTGGATTGAACTATTAGATCATAATCATATTTGCTGGCAAACTTTGCTTATTTACCTTCTGAAATATACATCACGAAAACTCTACAAGATTTCTGGTGCTCAAATTCCGTTTAAGCCTGATTCCTCATTGTCATGTTAACTATTTTCATCGTGTTATTTTGCTTTTCGGAAACATCTACTTGATATCATGTTAGTCTAAACACAAAAAAAACTTTTAACTATAGTTTTAGTTAAATTGTCGTTCGACAAAAACAAAACTGAGAACTAAAAATTTTTCTTAAAATGGTTCATCAGAACAAATTTTACACTTAATCGTCTGATAACAGACTGTGTAAAATCAGTAAAATTAACATTACATTGAGAAAACGACTTTGTTTCGTCGAACAATTTACGTTAATGTAAACTTTATCTGACAGATAACAAACTAGGAGCCTAACGGGACATTGAGAAAACGACCCTTAATATTTCACAACTTCTTTATAATCAATTTTCCATTTTCTCACGTCTTCTTCTTCATATTGTTTCATTATTTTTATTACCGAATTTCTGTAAAAAGTGCATAGCCTCTTATTAAACTTATTCTTAGATTATGCAGGAACTATGAAAGAAGTCTGCTCAGGCACTTAAGATTATCTTTAACAATGGGTTTTGACAAACAAACTTACAGAGCGCGCGTAAACCCCAAAAAAGAGAAACCTCTTCGACTTTCTTTGCATTAGCGAAATTAAAACCCATGACCGAGGAGTGCGCTTCCCTAGTAATCCTATTCCTCTAGTTGGGTGGCATAAAATTTCATAACGAGAGTCCTTGCCCCAAAATGGGGAAGGATGCGCTTTGTGGCACCCACATCCGTATCCGCATCCGCATCCGTATCCGCAACCGTATCCGCTCCATCTTCGTGTTCGCGGTTTTCTAGGAAGTAAATTTCGTTATCGTTTATTATTATTATTATGCGCGATGTGTGAAATGTCTAAGTCCGGCGTCTTCCCGCCCACTTGATTCTTTGCCAGTGTCGGGTGTTTGTGTTGTGACGTGGGAAATAAATTTATATTCATAACACACAGGACGAGCCAGGACGGCAGCCTAGGACCAGGGAAACAGGGCGGGGCAAGGGCGCCCGACATGCATACAAAGTGCTTTATGTGTGCCACAAGATGCTGAAAGATGGCTCCTCGTAGATGTGGGCCGCTCCTGTAGCATTCCATCAACAGACTCGGCAAGTTTTTTGATTAAACTCGAGTGCCTCGGCAGTCAGTGGGTTCTTTTTTGGTCTGTCCCTCTGCCTGGTAGCTTATTAAAGCCACGTCAAGTGCGTGTCGGGAGTAAAGTGCTGGTAGAGCATGTGCAGCTAATGGGATTAGCGTTGCATCCGGGAAGGACGAGCTTCCTCAGAGGTTCCGAACGGAGTTTCTTCAATCTCCTCATATTGATTACTAATTTACTTGCCAGAGCGTACTCCAGCACTCTCAACTTTCGACTAACTTCAAGTACAGTGCAACTTCCAGAACTCGAAGTTTCTGACAACAAAATTATTCAAATGTTAAGCCTATTAAAGGGTTGTTATTACGAGATTCAATATGTTCAAATCCATAAAATAATAGAGAGACTATCAAACTTGATAATGCATTCCACAAAAATAAAACACAGATTTAGTTTGGTTTAGTCATTCTTGGGCTTATTTAAAAAGAATTCCTTCTGTTTTAAGAATTATTGAGTCAATAAAAGTTAAAATTTTGAATAAATTTCTATACTAATCAATCGTTTAAAACCAACTGTGGTCATATTTAATTTGATTTTGTAATATAAATATTAATATTAATATTAGATTTTCACTTATGAGAAAATCAATCTTTCATTTTGAACGATTTTGATGTTATATAATCATAGGTAATTCTGAGTTATTGTCATATTTTTATAAGTAAAGGATAATGGTTGGATCCACAGAAGATAGACTGTAGCACGTCAGCCCAGTTGCACACGCAGACAGACGCAGATAACTCGATTTTAGGTAGCCAAACTTGGCATTAACATGACGACAGCGATCAAAGTTGAAACATGCGTCTGGAATCCCGTCGCTGGACAACTTTGTCGTAATATAAAATGTACAAAGCACAGGTAGTACATAGTTTTCCGAACAGCAGGGGACAGTCTGGGAGTCTGGGAGTCTGCGACTCCCGGAATCTCGGGGTCCGTCACGAAACCAAGCCAAGCCAATGCCTTCCAGCCACATAAAGTCCGAGTTCCACTCAAAGTCATTCATGCATAAAGTCAAACGGCTGCCGAACATCGCAGCACAACAATCAAAAAAGCGTTTCTGAAGTCAAAGACGCCGCTGGGCAACTGGAACTATCGAAAAAAGGTGGAACTGGGAATGGAAATGGGCATGGAAATGAGTTGGGAATAGCCAAGTGAATAGGAATGGGCCGTGTGCAGTGCAATAACTTGCCAAACTGACACCATGTCCTTGGGGTCCACTTTTTTCGGGAAGGGAGCGCGCGTTGTATCGATAACGGTTAGATTTCATCCAAAAAGTGGGTGGCGCTGGGGGCAGTTAAACTAGTGTATCTGTTCATCATATGTCGGAGGACATGCAGGGGATTACAGTGCGCGAAAATGTTATGATTGGCTCATATTGGCAGTGGTGATCATCAAACATTATGCTTCAAATCATATTTCTTTTCCGATCTTTAAAATTTTATCTTGAGTAAGTGTTGACCTTGTAAAAATATTATTGGATAAGTTTTATTGCACATAAAAAACTTAATACTATTGAAATGAATATCTAAGGTCGCTTTAAAAATGTTAACTTAATAATCATTTAATATTTTTGATAATTTAACTTTAAATCGGTTTTCCCCTTTCTGGCTTACTTAAGAATAAAGAATCAGGAATCCAAATGAATACCAAAATGTAATATCATTTATAGTAATAAAGTTTGGTATAGGTAACAATGAATAAAATTTTATTTTTTTTTATTTTTTTGCGAAAGCACTTTTTTTAGTTCCAGCGAATTATTTCAAGTTATTTTAAATGACATTGCACATATCATTCTTACAGTTGCACAAAGTATTGATAACTAATTTTTAGATGACTATCACTCCGAATTTCTCTCTCTGCATTGCACTGCCAACAATGAGAAATCATGCACAAATCGAGCAGATTGCATATTTCTTATTTCCTACGCTGGCGACTTTTAATTTTATATGCGAAATGCAGTTGAGACAAGACTGCGACTGCAGATAGCTTCACCGTTTTCCACCGCCATTTCCATTCCGATTCGCCGAAAATGCATTCCCCGTTGGCCAAAAGAAAAAGATGAGGACGGGAAAACCCCAGCCAACCCGGATTCCTCGCCTTTTGCAATTTTTCGAACGCTATATTTTTGTACGCTCGTGTGTGACTTGTAAATTTCCCTTGTCGGACTCTTAGAGGCGCTTGATTGAGCTCACGTTCCTTTTCTCCGGCTTCCCCGACTCTACCAGTCTCCTGCTACTTCTCCTACAGCTCCTTTTCCGCTTCCGTCTTCGGTTTGACTGTCAGATGGAGTGCACACTTCGCATGACTTTTTATTCAAAATATATATGAAACGAAGTGCATACTCGACTAAGCCCTGAAATTAAACCGGGCTAGGGAAACGCTTTTTATTTCCCCCGTGAGTGTGAGCGAAGTTTGCCGCAATTTTCGTTTAGTTTTCGGTCGGAGAATCGGACGTGAGACCCGGAATTCCTGGGGCCCAAAATGAGTTTCCAAACTTCGACATCATTGTCTTTAATCAAAGAGCATTAAAATGTGCATGCGCTGAGCAATACCCTAATCCCGGATCCCCATTCGAATCCCTTTCTCGAAGTAACATTTTTGCATGTCACACGGCGTATTGCGAAACATGAGTATGTAAATTTTTTGCTCTGTTCTCTCCCTTCTTCTATAGTATATACTGAGCATACTGAGCTCTTATGGGTGTTCCCTATGCCATTATACTGTATTAAGTACAGAGTTGATTTCACATGTGTCCCCAAGTAAGGGTGGCTGCTGTGAAAAATGTTGCAAAGATGCAAAACAACTGTTGGCAGTTTGTCAAATTTGATTTGTCATACATCAAATGGCTTTAAAATGACAAGGGGATGTGTGATGTGCTGCTGACAGTGGGTGAAAAGCTTGGGGCTTGGGTTTTCACCCATTTCTATGGGTTTCTTTTAGGGAATAAAGGAAAAACTGTGAAGGAAAAAATACAGTTGAGAGCTGAGTGAAATTCTGTGAAAAAAAAACGTCCAGCAAATAACTAAAGTGTTGATGTGTAAACTCAATTGTGGGTTGTTTTTTGACATGGGGCTGGTCTTGAAAGTGTGCTCTCTAGAAAAGGGTTCAGCTAATTAAATGGTTTGTTTAAACTGAATATTAAGTAATCTCTGTTTTGCAATAAGAAAGGGACCCACGAAACATTTTTTACTAAATAAAAAATAAAAAAGATTGAAAGTGCAAAAACTTAAAAAAATATGCCACATCTCCTATTTCTCAATGTCATGTTAAGTTTGACTTATTATATATAATTGCTGACTCGATATCGTGTTAGGTTTTATTTTACAAAAAATCTTAACTAGAGGAAATGTCCTGATTAAATTAAATTAAACCCACAAATAGTTTGCCCATTCGTTTTAGGGTTTCTTAAAGCAAATTTGACTCTGTAAGGATTTGTCATTCGTAAAACCAACATCACATTGAGAATAAGAATTTAACTTTTCTAACATATAAGGTTTATGTTAACTTTCTCTGGCAGTTAGCAAACTAAAACTTGAACATGGTATTGAGAAATCGGCGGTAAAAATAGTACGATTTGTTATTTCAGTATTTACCTAAAGCTCTAAAAATTGAGGTCTAAATAACAATTATTGTAATAATTTGGTATATTCGTAAAACCAACATCACATTGAGAATAAGAATTTAACTTTTCTAACATATAAGGTTTATGTTAACTTTCTCTGGCAGTTAGCAAACTAAAACTTTAACATGGCATTAAGAAATCGGCCGTAAAAATAGTAAGATTTGTTATTTCAGAGGTTACCTAAAGCTCTAAAAATAGTCTTCTAATTAACAATTGCTTTAATAATTTGGAATATTATTACAAGCGGTTTCTACCTCAAAGTCTAAAGTCCCCAGTCAGACTTTATTTTCATCGAACTCCCATTTATCAAAGTAATGTTGAACCCGCTTAGCTTCTCTACTTAATAGTCCCGTCATCAGTCACTGGGCCAGCTCCAAATACGGCCAGCTTAAGCCGCAAATTGACGCCACTTAAGAGCCCTGCTCATTGACTTAATATTCTAATATAAATTTAACGCTCTCCACCTTGGCTCCTGGAAGTCAGGAACTCAGGAACTCAGGATGCCAGGACAACAGGGACTGAGGAACAGCCAGCGGCAATGAACTGACTTATGAACAACGACCTGGGTAACCCGACGCCAAAAGGTACTTGAGGCCAACAAGGCAGGCAGTGAAGAGCAGCTGAAGGACCTGGAAACGTAACTCATTTGCCTCATCCCGACGAGAGGAGAATAGGACGCTCCACAGTTGGTTGCGGCCAGGACATGCGACCTGGTCTGCATTTGTGCAGCGTGACAAGCAAATTGCCAGGATACACACCTGCCCACAGACAATGTCGGCCCTTCACTCGGCTCGCGTGTTAAACTTTGCTGAATGGACTCCATTCCACTCCGCAGCCAGCCAACCGCCACACACATCGCAAACTGGGCCAAAAGAGCTGGGTTGTGGATGAGCTTCATGGGGTTCGGCATAGGGCTGGGAGTGTCCTGTGCGACCATGACTAATTTGTTAGCAATTATGTTGGATTGACGTCCCGGATTGGGCCACATTAGCATAATTGTTGTTATGAGATCGCCCAGGAGTCCACCAGCACAACAGACATTTTGATAAGGGGGGGTAGAGGAATGGAAGGTCCTACATGCAGTGCACTTGACATTCATTAACATGGCACTCGGAGATACACATTTTAGGGTGGAACTACCAGAGGAAAGGTCAGTGTGAGATGGGGCGAAAAATAACCAGTAAGAACCTTTAAGAGGTCCCTTGGCTGAGCACATCTTTGAGGAATATTAATTAATTACAAGTGCCTAGTATAACAGATCATTTTGTGAAATAAGTGGCTATCTTATTTCTAATTGCAGTTAATTAGAGTGCAATAGGCTTGAATGATTCCTAAGCAACTATTGTTAACTGTTATGTTTAAATAATTAAACTGATAGAATACTCAACAGAATACAAATTGGATTTTGGGTAAAGTTAAGCTCCCTGATTATAAAAAGAACACCTTACATTATTGCATTTGACAAAAGTTCTTACTTACCAATTTAGTTCACCAATAACTTTTGAGCTTTATGCGGTTTGGAACGTCCTTTAACTCCGAATTTAATTTTAATTGTTCTGTTAAACAAAGACAAGAAGTTAATACATACTTAAAAGCACCATCAAATTTATTTATTTTTAATTTTTGAGGCTTGGAAGAGTGGATTTTATAGCCCTTAGCAGCTGTAACGCGCATTTTAAGTGACGTTTACAGCTGTTAACGGAGAAAACATACAAACAAACAGTCTAGAAATTATGGCTTTCCCTTTAAAAATCATTATAAAATCGAATCGGCGGAATTTTGTGTTAGAGTCTTGTTAGCTTGGTTAAAGTTCCACCTTTTATTAATAGAAAAATTAATCCCTGGTGACCACAGTCAGCTTTTAGTCCTGAGTCGAAAGTGCTTGATTAATTTTCGTTGACCAAAATGAGTTTAGACGAAATTCGAAATTTGTTGTCGTTGCCCGAATGCCGATCCATTCAGAGGCGCCGGACCGTCCGCAGGCGCACTACCAATTTCTGGCTGGCGGATGTTCGGGCTTCCTGGAGATCCTCTGCTTCCATCCCCTCGATGTGGTGAAGTCCCGGATGCAGATACAGGGCGCTCGTCCTCTTCCCGGGGAGGTGTTCTATAGCGGTCCTTTGGATGCATTCGCCAAAATATATCGCTATGAGGGGCTGTCTTCCCTATGGAAGGGCATTGTGCCGCCGATCTGCGTGGAAACCCCGAAAAGGGGTGCCAAGTTTCTGATGTACGAACTGTTTAAGCCGTACTTCCATTTCGGGGCTCCTCAACCCACTGCTCTGACCCACGCCATGGCTGGATCACTGGCCGGAACACTGGAGTCCTTTCTCGTGAATCCCTTCGAATTGGTCAAGATCACTCAGCAGGCTAATAGGGAGAAGCACCTGAAAACATTGTCGGTGGTCAAGTATATCATCAAGCACGATGGCTATGGCATCGAGGGTCTGTATCGTGGTATAACCGCACTTGTGGCCCGAAACGCCATCTTCCACTTTGGTTTCTTTGGTTTTTACAATGCTATCAAGGACTGGGTTCCCATCTCGCAGGATACTACCTCTGAACTCCTTCAAAAGGTCATAATAGCGGGCTTTGCCAGTTCCCTAGCCTGCTTGACGAGTGTTACTTTTGATATGGCCAAGTGCAGGATTCAAGGACCCCAACCGGTTAAGGGCGAGGTCAAATACCGATGGACCATAAATACGATAAGAACGACGTTCAGAGAAGAGGGCTTTCGAGGGTTGTTTAAGGGTCTGGGGGCTTCGATAATGCGGGTCGGTCCGGGTGGAGCTTTGCTTCTAGTGTCCTATGATTATTTTTACGAGTTTCTCAAGAAACAAAATATATGACTTTAAAGATTTTAAACCTATTACAAGCACACCACTGTACTTTAAATTTTACTAATCAAATTGAAGTTAAGTCTTCAAATTAAAGGCAATCTGAATGTATTATTCGGTAATTAATTGGTATAATTACGAGTCGGTATACTACAATAAACATCTCCTTTAAGTGGTCAATAACTCTGGTAATTTCTTCTCACCGCTAATTGCCCAAAAACCCCTTGCTATTAAGTTGGAATCTGTTTGCATCTCTGCTAATAATGGCCGCCCACACAATATAAATTAATCTTCGAGTCCCAAAAAGTCGCCTCAATAGTTTTGTTGTGTTTTTCTGTGGCTGCTCTTGTTACAGTTTCAACTTCCGTTTCCGTTTCGGGGATCCCCCCACACACACACACAAACACAGAGACATGACCACAGACCGCAGCTTCCCATGTTTTACAATTTACACTTAATTGTTTAGCACGCCAACAACAGAAACACCGAAAACAGCAACTGAAACGGCATCAACAAGACCGACAATTATAAGCCAGCCATAACAACAATTACAATTATACGGAGCACTTACAACGGAAATTATAATTAATTTATGCCGAGTGTTGGCAGTGAGTGTTTCACTGGACTTCTCTAAGTGAGCTACCGCCTTGGTTTTTCTCCTAGTTTTTCCATCTCCATCTCCCTTTCCTTTTTCCCTGGTTTCATTCCACTTGACACTCGCACCTAATTGCGTGGTAAGTGAAGAGTCCTGCAGGACGATAGGAATGGCAATTAAGAGCCATTAAGGTGAGCTAAGTGGAAGGTGGCTGGGCAGGAAAGAGATCCTCTCTGCTATTCCGAATTATCATATCTAAAATCAAGACCCAATTAAGCCACTTAATTCCTATAAATCAAAGTTGAATGCTTGGCAAATTTACCCCGACTGCAAATCAAAGTTTGTTGCCATCAATCAAATTTTGAACCCAAACAGGCATCTGCCTCCCAAAAGAGGGGTCATCAAATACAGTTTCATGCTTAATTAGTTTTAATGCGAAATAAGCATATTTCGGCTGAATTAGCCAAAAACATCCATCGTAACAGCGATACAAATGTTCAATTGTAATGGCAATTTGGGCCTTAAAGTATGCAACGCACATTTTCAATTATTCATAGTTGAAATTGCAAATGCGTAATGAAATGAAATCAAAAGCAGAATTTCCAATATATGCAGTTTGCAGTCCAAACCTAATTTCGTCTACCCCCTCCCCACCCCTCCGGAAAATTCAAAATCCTCAAACCAATCGTTTTCGTCCCCAATGGAGTGGAAATGCCCTTGAGCCGTTTGCCATGTTCATGTCGACGTCATTTTCCATGGTATAGTAATTACACTAATCTATGTTTCGAGTGTCTGTGTGTTTGTCCCCTTGTTTATGTGTGTGTGTGTGTGTGCTGGCCTATGTAAACGCATTTGAAATTGACCCTGGAGACATTTTCGTTGGCCAGAAAATGCAAACCGAAACGCATTTATTGTTTTGTGCCCTTGTTGTTTGCTGTTTGCTCCTCAGTTTGTTTAATTGTTTGCCAGCTCGAAGTGTTTCTTCCTTGTTGGCAATTTGTCAAGCGGTTTAAATTTATTGTAACTAGTATCTGAGCACAGGATATTGGGCAAAATTGAATGATAGTCTCGGAAATGCTTCATTAATTGAGTGAAAAATAGCACTATTGAAAATTGATAGTGTGCTTATTTTGCGGAACAACTAACTGATTTCATTATGCAGCTCTAATGAACCCCTCTTAAATTAAAAACGATAAAAATATTTGCCCATTAAGGGGATATATAAACTATTTCACTCAGTTGCTCAATCAATTGCTAAACAAATTCTGCTTTGAAAAATTTCGAAAAACAAATTGAATTAAGAGAGAAGTGCACAATGCAATTTAATTGCTTTGGTCAGTGTTTTTCTCACTCCACTGCTACCGTGTTGGCCATGTCTAGTCAATAAAATATGAATTATTTGAAATATTTAAACGTCCCAAATAAATCAAATGCCAACACTCAACACCATCAAAGCCAGGGAGAAGGCAGAAAATTTACAAGTATTTTTTGTGTTGCCGAATTGTGTGTGTGCTGTGGCTGTGGCTGTACTGCCTGCCAAACAATTTTCCAACTGAGGATAAAAATTTTTTTATCAGGAAACAGCAAAAATTTGTGTTGCCGTTGTGGTTGTCTAAATAAATTTTTTATTGACCATGGTTAACGCTTCACTGGCCAATAACCAGAGACAGGCAAACGGGGCGGGGGGCCAAAAACCACTGGAGAATGCCAAATTGTGGGGGCGTGAAGGGTGGCCGGGGTGGGCGAGAAGGCCGGGAGAAAGGAGAAAGGAGTGCTCAAAGTTCTGGCTTCCCACACAAACGCCTCAAAGCATGCCACAAGTTATTTTCACAGCCCAGCTCACTCACACAGCAGGCATTCAAGTGTGTGTGCCTGTGTGTGGCAACGAATAAATGTATGAATGAACGAATGAAATGCTCAAATTACACATGTTATACAATTGTTGGTAGAAAATATGATTATGCTTAGGGGAAAAAGGCCAGCCAAAACCCCGAGCACACCCAACGAAATTTTGAAATATCTAAACGTGGGCTCTGTGTGCGTTCTTAGAGGTGTTAATCTGGAAGTGATGAAGAAGACTACATTTAAATACCCTTATGTCATAATCATATCATGAGGGAAAAGGAACTTCACTTTTGTCAGCACATAAATTTTACTTGTTTGTTAAGAACCGTTTTCTAGTCGACACGTAGATCTAAATATAGGTTTTAAACCTAGAAAACGTAAGGAACTGCGAAGTTTAAAACCTGTATAATAGTCCCAATCCAAATAATCACAAATGATATATTTTCAATTTACTATGTACAAATAAAAGTATTAATAGAATCTTCTACGGTCTTCTGAGTTCCCAAAAACATAATTGATATCTTGAAATTACCGTTCTCACAAACTATTATTGGTCGAGTCTAATAAAAGGTAAACTTGAACTAAGTATTGACTGTAATTTAAAATGCAAATGTAATGTTCAAATGTAATAAATGGTGTACCTATAAAATATATGTATTTTATAGAACATTCCGCATTCGATCTTTTTTTGAACTATAGCATTCCATAAATTCATAACACGTTTCCCAGTTGCCGTGTTTCGCCTAGCTATCGACTGTTCAGAAGGATTTTATCCTTCCTGACTGGCTTTTATTCCCGCATTTTACGTGTCTCATGTGCGCTCATTTTCAACTTTAAAGCAGCCGATGGAACGAGGCAGAGGTCTGGGTTGAAAATGAAATGAAATTAATATGAAGTTTGACTTAACGCCTCATAAATCATTGTCCAATTTTCAGACGACAACGATACGGGGACACGGGACTCGGGATTCATGACTCGGGACTCGGAACTCGGAGAAAGTACGGGCCATCCTGCGGTGGCATCGCTGTCCTGCTGACGTTGTAACACAAACACACTTAAAATGATTGAAATATATGTAGAGTCGGATATATGCGTAACATGGCACGACATTGCCTCATATATAGTACACATCCCATCCCATCCCGACTATATATTGGCCGGCTAGCGTCCTAGACGAGCGAAGACTGAAGACTTCCTCATTACACGCTTGTCACGTGCACATTTAACGTTCCGTTGCACACACACACATCCACATAATTATACGCACACACAAGCAGGAGCACCAACACCAAGGCATGACAGTCATTCATATTAATATTGTTGGTCAAAAAAAACAAGAGTGAAAAAACAACGGCACGGAGAAACGACTCTTTAGACGCTAGAAGACAGACTTGCATACCAATTTTTGGATTTTAAAGATCTCCGAAAGAAGATACAATTTAAAATCCTTTTACTTAAGTGATATAAATATAAAATAACTTAAAAGAAAGTAAAATTAAATCTCGAATGGGTAGGACATTTTTTAATACGTAATTTAGTGTTCATTAAAAGATTTTTGAAAAATGATAAAATTTACGATGCTGCTTTACAAAAACAATATATAAGAAAGCAAGAAATTATATATAACTAATAAATTGATGTTTAGCTTTGAGTTTTGCATTTTTAGATTTAGCGTTATGAAATATGTTAAGTATATATAAAATAATCAATATTTCAACAAGCCAAGGTGAATGCAAGACTTTACTAATCAAGGATATTAAATAAAATACCCTTTTAACTTTATATAGGATGCCCTTAGTTTCAGGAAAATATTTTCCACATTTAACAGCCTCGACTACAGGACCAATAAAACAAAACTTTAATCTCCATGAACAACTTTAAGCCATGAAAAAATAATCACTGAAAGACAAAAGCACAGAAGACCATATCAAGTCCTAGTTAAGTTAGTCAAAATTTCCTTTCCCCACAACTGCTGGGATATGTAAATTTTTCCTGTGGACAAACTAGAAGAACAATATACAGCAGTGTAAGCAATGCATGGCAAGTGTTTTTCAATTTGTTTTGCAAATTATGCAGCAAAGTGAGAACTCGAAAATGAAACTCCAGTACCCAAAGGTCTGGAAATATTGCTAAAGTTAAAGCTTTAAGACAAGGGAAAATATGAAGTGTAAAATTTTTCATGAAAACTAAATATGGTTACATTTAAAATATAAAGAAATATTGTTAAATTTAAAGAGTTAAGGCAAGTGAAAATATGACGCATGAAATTTTTCATTTAAACTTAATATTTAAAAACTCATTGGGATTTTTGGAATTTTAAAATAACCTAACAGAATTGCTCGTTACAAGTTTTAATTCCATTTGAAATTTTCTGCACTATTTCGAATTGCAGCCAACAAGTCCGTGTGTAATTTACTGGCAACTAAACAGACCCAGATCCGAGCAGGGTCATTAAGCCTGGACTTGAAACACTGACCACATGAGCCGCAACCACATGACGCCGTCGCCCCACTCGGCCACATATCCACCCATCCACACATCCACATATCCACCCATCCGCATTCGGAGATAATTAAACATGCTGCGCACGTGCAGCGGCTGCTTTCAACATTTTATGCTTAAGCAAAAATGAAATAAAATGCGGGGAGCCCTACGGGGGAATTCTAGAGGATTGCGGAACAGGAGGGATGGGGTCTCATGTCTGGGTCTGTGTTCCACAAATTGAACCGCAAGTAGACGGAGCAACTGCTGACCAACAACAGCAACAATTTTATATATATTAATTAAAAGGAATTTTACGCGCTAATGAAATAAAATGTGAAAGTGTGTGTATATGTGCGAGGGGAAGTTTAATAAGGATATGAGTGTGTGCGCGGGTGTGTCTGTAGGGCGGTGCATATGCAATGAAAAAGAATTCCACAATTTAATTTGGCAGGAAAATAAGGCACACAAAAACAGAGATGCACGTTACACATACGCCCTGTGGACCACGTACTTTTAATGATATCTCAAGATCCGAAGGAGCGTAGACCTTGCGGAGTTCTGGCAGTTCCAACAGCAGTTGCCGAGGAACTGAAAGAATGTTACGATGGCTAAAACCCAGTTCGGTTTCGACTGTTAACAAGTTGTCTTTACAACAAGTTCGATCGAACATCTGTGGGCGGCATCTGCAAATGTTATGGTAACTGTTAAGGAAATGATGTGTGGGCATTGGTAATTGAATATGTGGAGAGTTGAGCTTAAAATAATTAATGACAGGCCCGAAAACACTCATCTTCGGCTACCGTTTTCCATTCATTACAATTACTGGACTCATTTTTACATTTTCCACTGCAGTTTTTGCAGCAAACTAAAAGCATCCCGAGTTCCCATCCTCGAACACTTAAACCATATGCTTTTCCATCTGCATCCATTCGCTGACCCATATCGTGGCACTTCTGTCAACGTTTTCTGACAAATATTGTGACAGCTGTCACCGAAAGCGAAAGTGACAGGCCACTGACCCGCACTTCCGGTTAGCTGTTGACTTTTCTGCTTTCCGTTTCCCCACACAACTGTACCCCATGCGAAGGGATTTACTCTGACGCATCTTTATAATTGAAAATTAATAGTCGCTAGTTGCTTGTTTATGCATTCTCTGGATGCGCCATCAGTGCCTTTTTTCAGGCTTGCATTTCACTGGTTTCCATTTTGCATTTTCGGTGGCCGAATGATGGGTGTGGGTGGCAACCCTGTCCTGTTCCCGGAGAGTGGACACGCGTTCAGGCAAACAATACCAATTACCAGGCGCGTAACGGCGCGGTCCAGGATATATGCCCAGGTTGGAGGATATGAGGATATGAGAGCCCGTACGTGTGTGTGAGCACTTCCTGGCTGCCCTCACATATTCATATAGATATATATGCACGCGGATGAGCGGTGTGTGTGTCAACCATGGCCAATGCAGATGTCTGCTTGTGTTTGTTTTTTGCTGTTTGTTCGTTTAACTGACATTCGTCCAGTGTTATTTTTTCCTCCCACCGCCATACACCACGTTTCGGCTTCTTTTTTGTTTGGAGTCACTGACTGACCGAGAAGCCATTGTACAATTTTAATTGGCGTTTCAGTTATTGAAATGTTGCACCCAGATCGATTTATACATGCCCTATACACCGGGGTATCATGCCAACCTAGTAAGGGTCTTTTAAGAAAAGAAAGCGGTTGAAATGCTAAAAAAAAAAGTATTGAAATTCTGGTTTTGGGTGCTTTACATTTTTGAAAGCACATTATATAAAATATCAATTTATTTATAACTATTCATTTATTTTTTGAAATTCTTTGAATATAAGGTTTTTTGTTTTCCTATATATACTTTGAACTATTTACTAGTTTAAAAAAATACTTGCAGTTTGAAATGATCTTTCCTAGGCACACCAGACCTTATAAAATTATGATAAAATTTCGTCATACTAAAATCCAAGGGTGACCAAACTTCACCTTAAAAGAAAAGTATATGACATTGTTTCCAGGATATTAACAGTCAATAATGTCAGGTTTTTGTCGAACATATGCGGCAGCGATTTTTCATTGTCGAGACGACAATAAAACGAGTTTTTCTCTCTCAGTTGATCTTTATATTTTAATTTTTCCTGCATTTCACTTTTAATATGCTTAAATGCTGCCGAAGAAAAAACAATAACTTTATGAAGTGTCACTTTTGACGGTGCGAATAATGATTGATTTTCCGCTTGAGTAGAGATTCTGGAGTCTGATGTGAAACAGGTTTCCAGACTAATTGAAATGCAACGAACTGCTCGTTTGAATTAAACTCAGGTGCGTACTGTTTTTGTTTATCGTTTCAAATTTCGGTGTTAATAATAACATAAGCAGTCGAAGGCAACAGTCTTGTTTTGCCTCAGCGATTGTTTCCTAATAACAAACACGACACACCCTAATTCTCTGTCCCTGCAAGAGCTCTCGCACTTTCTCCCGAAATCTGACAGCTCACGTTGGCGCCTCGCAAGGATTAAGTCATGCTGCTGTCATGCATAAATTCAGCAAGTTGTGCAACTGCAAAGGACCCGAGATGGGTGAGAAATGGTTCTGAATATAATGCAGTATAATACAGATTATACAATTATAAGCCTCATACATAACAATGTTGTGTGAAGAAAGGATTTTTTTTTGTAAGAAGGGTGTACATGATTTATTTGTTATTATATGAAAGTTAACAATTTCAATATTAAATCGGTGTAAATAATTTCAATTAAGGAACCATTTCCCTGTACCACCCATGTTAAACACACTCACAAAGTCCGTCATCTGATAAACATTAGCTTAAACTTTGTTCCGTCTCCACATCATTATTAGCATAATAACAAAGCTGTTAGGTCGACACCAAATCACCAACAAATAAGCCAAATATCTTTCTAATTACTTACAAACAAGTCCCAAGCCAAAACCAAAACCAAACCCAAAGCAAACCCGAGCTCAAGTTACATTGGCAGCAGCAACACCAAAGACATTTGCTAATCTCTCAACAAAACCCCATATCCTTTCTCAGCTCGTTATACCACATTTTGCGACAATGTGATAAACGTTTTAGGCAAATATTAGAATAATAATTTTCAACCAGTTTCACAGGGCTGGTGGCCAAGGAATTTTAAGCCGCATTAAACCAGATTTCCCCCCACTTCTTTTGTTGGGATTTTCACTTTTCATTTACAAATTCTTGGTGTTTACACTTTAGCTGCATCTCATAAATTATGAATTCTCTGAATGTGAACGGTGTCCATATTGATATAAACAATTGATATAGTATGTGCAGCAAATTCTAAAAACAGCCAGCGAATGTGTAAATGTTGCCTTTTTGTATTTGGTTCTGATTTATTTGTTACATATTAAAATTTTTAGATTTATGGGTCAGCATTATGGGTCAAATTTTGGTCTTGTGCTGATTTTGCAAAAACTTTCTCTTAAAGTGGGCACTGAAATAGCGATGCAATATATATTGAAAGTTCCCAAATTTTAAATCAATTGAATCGTATTTCGCATATTTTCTAGTTATATATATTTATTTAAGTTATTTTTCCACTTTGACAACGGAAACCTCATTGAATTCTATTACTATTAGCATAAATTTTAAAACAATATTTACGCCAATAAAATAGAATTTTAATTTCCTTCTTAAGCATTTGCATACCAAAACAAATACGAAATGTGAATTATTTAAATATGCTTCGTGAAAATTGAATGTTTATGATAGAAGGCCATCCAAATTTATGCTTATTTATATTGAATTGCTTATTTAGTCTTTAATATGGGAAGCTCATGTTTTCTATTTAATTTTGATTGCAGCTTCATTATTCAAATTGCCTTTCTTTGATTTGCATTCCAAAAATTCACAAAGCATCAGGCCATACCACAGACATTTTGCGACAATTTTAAATTTTTAATACATATTTAATTTTCAACATTCATTCTGGGAAAAACTATATACAAAGGGCAAATTGAAATAACTGTCAGGCATTCCGTGTCAAATTAAAATAATAATAAAATCGCAAAAAATGAACGAAAACTAACAATGTGAAATTGAATAAAAGTGACCGAAGAAAGGAGCAGAAAAAAACCAAATTAACCACGAATTACAAATCAATTTAAATGCGCCAAACTTTTTTTCAGAAGCCAAACAATGAAACTTCTGGTTATTCTATTTCCGCGGAAAAGGCGGAAACTTTTAATTCAATTCCTGTCTCGGGCATGTCAATGAGTTTGCCTTTGTGGGTGGAGCCAACTTTTGGGCCTCTTTTGGCCTCTTGAATGCAACATTTTCGGTCGTCGCGAAGAATGGAAATTTGTTTAGTAAATTAAAAGTACTTAAAGTGCAAGTCAAGATCTTAGTCTCATCGTCCTCAACGCCCCCCATTTCAACTCTGGCATTATGTATTCTTTTTTAAAACATGCAGAATCACGTCTATGCATCTTAATAACTTTTCGTGCTCGTGCAAACAATGCGAACGTGAAAGTTGAATAGGTTTGGCTTAGTTATCAGAGGGTTCCCGTCTGCTTTTCCACAGGAGCAGGATTTTCTGCAGGGGTGGCTCGGTCTTTGGTCTCTCAATGCATAAATCAAATGTACATATTGTAGTTGAAGTTAAACTTAATTTAGTTTCCGTGTGGGAGTTCCCAGGAACTTTTGGAAATCGAGGGTGGGCTTTGAAATCGCAAAGAGAAATGAGAAACTTATAAATGGCGAGGGTGCTTTTGATTTTTGTGGTAACCATTTGGTGTTTGTCATTGCTTGTATAATATTAAGTAATCAATGCTTATTATTATGTAACTGAAAAATACAAGATTCTTTTTTTGTTATTACAACTAAATAAATTTGTTGAGGTAAAACAAAGGTTATATAATGAGGTACATACATGCAATTCATGCTCAAATATGCTTTTTTGTCGTAATCAAAACCTCTATATAGAGACAAAACAATTAAATATGTGTATATGAAGTTAAAAAAACATGACCAGCTTTAAGAATTTCACAAATGATGTATCTGTATCTGAGTTAAAGGTTCATGAAACCCTTTGACAAGGTCCTTTGATTCCATGCAAAAACACAACAGCCTTGGTGTGGGTCATCCCATTCCAGATGTCAAAGCCATAACCATAACTTTGTTTAGCGAACACATTCATTCCCATTCCCACGCGCACATGAAACAATTGAATCGAAAAGAAACCAATCAGTCAACAGGGGGACGCACGCAACCCACCGAGTGCCGCACAAAAAAAGAACCATCCAAAAAACAAAGTAACAACAATACAAAAATTAATTGATGACGTGCACACTCACACACACACACCCACAGATGACGCACCAACACTAATTGGCAGCAGGACGTATACATATAGCCAGGAAGTCGATTTGATAACGGTGCAGGATACGGATATGATGGGTGGTATGGATCCCCTGCCGTTTTGGTTATGAAACAGCCGAAACGGGGAGATGTAAGGGGTTTTCAGAGGCGGGTTAGAGGACGGCGTGAACACGGCCAAATCGATGCAGACATAGACGAGCAACAATCAATCAATTAAATGCCTGACTGCAGCTCCAAACAAACCGAGCCACAGCAACCATAACATGACCCACCGGATAATGTTCGGCATGCAAAAGTGAGGCTGCCTTTTAGCCAGCCGGCAACACTATTAAAGATTTATTCATGTTTCTCGACTCGTTTTGGCTCAGGCCTTCTCTGGGATAGTTTGCCAATTTCAATGACAGCCTGCAATTTTTAGAGTTCCCAGGATGACTAATGCAGCAAAGGGAATTTTCATGAAGAGATATATAGGGGGGTGGAACCAAAGATGAACCTTTCACTTTATATTGGCAAGAATATCAGAAAATCTGTGTGAACCACTCTATTTGATGTTACATGACTTAAATTACTTCTTTATAATCTAGACTATTAAACTTATTTCAATAGGAGTAAATCACGGTGTAAAAGCCTAGCATTTAAACAAAATCAACTTAGTAACTTGTCTGAGAAAAATGATCAAAACGTACGTGGTTGAATTTATTTATTGTTATCCAACTACAAAAGCTATCTGAAATTTGAAGATATGGAACCAGGAAACCGTCTTACAGAAATCTAAATTTTTTAATGATCTTACATATTTTTTTAGTTATGTTTGGCACAATTTAAGTATACATCTTTTAGTTTGAGATATGTTAATTCTTGCCCCCAATTTGACTTATCAAATTTCTTAAAAGTGTCCAATCAGTCTGGTCAAATGTAATTAACTCGAACAGCTAAGCTGCGCTAAATGAGCCTAAGTAGAATCATAAATATTAATCACCCTCTGATTAAATACTTGTGAAATTTCAAGAAAACGTGAACGGTCGGAAAGTTCCAAAAGTCTAATCTAATCAAGTGTGATAAGAAACAAAATTAAAAGAGACATTCGAAAAAGAAATAATTTATTATGAAATAGTATCGAGTAATGTTTGTAACTCATCTATATTAATAGTCGCGCTCTAGGCAAAGATCTTAACCAGCAAGAGACCCAAAATTCCAGCAGTAATGGTGAAGGTGCTGCTGCTCATTTTTCCAGCTGGATTCTTGTTGCACTTATCCCCCGAACAGATGTTGCAGCTGGACCTATTATAATGGGAATAAGCCGGCTTTAGGCTCAAACTACAGGCCCCAACATTGGGATGAATGCAGCCATGCAGCTGATGGATTGTATCGTTGTCTGGGGAATGAGGAGATATATTATGAATCTTTCTGGCCGATATTTGGCATTCAAGCTACTCACTCCAAGTGTACTTAAGAGCCAGGCAGTCAAATCGAGTGCTGGTTAGGTTCTGCACTCCCTGATGATAAACTGCCAGGTAATAACTAGTCTCATTGGCAGCCGCATTGGAGCAGGTTACTTTCTTGGGACTCTTGCAATCCTTGGGCGTTACGCAGGTGTAACACACCAGAGAATCAGCTATTCAATAGAACAGATGGTCAGTTAAACCCCAAAATTTCATATTTCTATGCTTACGACTTACCCAATTGTACACAGACAAAGGCCACTAAAATGCCGGCAATTATAGCTTTGGTATACATATTGGGTTCTATATTTTTCACGGAGTAATTCTACTTTCTTAGTCGCCTTTTCGCTTTAAACTAAACTCGGTAGAAATTTTGAGAACACTTTTATAATCGTTTCTCTTCAGATTTCGCACTTTGCGCTGTTCTTGTCAGATAAGCTTGAGTATTTTCGTTGATTACCTTATCGCAACGTTTACAGCCTAGTAAGCTTATCAAAAAAGCTTCAATGGAGAAACAAAAGGGTTTCCCCTTCAGGTGTTCATTCAATATGTAAAGGCAGTATCAAAAATGTAATTTACTTACATATATCGAATGGTATAATAAATATGCGTGTGTAGAGTATATCCTAGTTATGTGTATCCAATATGTTTTAAAAGACACGAAGTCTTTGTTACACGAACAAGGTATGTATATTTGATGGCCTTTCAAAATAGATTTTATAATTTTTATAGAACTGGTTAATTTGTATACTATTTTTAAAAATGAGGTTTATTTTACACAATAAGAAAACCAGAACCTTAGCTTGCCTAATCTTTATTTGCATTCGTTGTGTTATCTATTACTTTTCCTAGACCTAGCCCACAGTTTCAAATCTTACTCATAGCCTGACAATTTCACACCTGACTGAAGTACGGTCTACTCTCATAAGCGAATTCAATAGCTCTTATCTTAGTCCGCAACTAATCAATATGCGCGCCAATATGGCAATAAAAGATAAAACCGTTGCGTACAAGTGGTAGCAATCAAGAAGGGGAAGTTTTTAGCTTAATAAATGCTTAGCGATTTGAAGAGCCATACATTGACTCACATTTTATTTACGCCGAATTTATTTACATAGGCGAATGGTTATTTTCCAGAAAGCAGTTGCTAGAATTAAACCATTTGTTTTGTTTTTTTTTGTAAAGTTGTAAAAGACGTAGCCTTTTATTAATTGTATGGGAAGTCTTACCATAAACTTTGCAACCTAGTAAATAATTGAAACCAACCCATAAAACGATTTAATAAACCTTCCGAGAACTGGCCAATAAAGTTTAAGTAAATAATGTGGGTTAGTACTGTGAACCATATGAGTATATTGATGATCAAGAAAATAATTTAGGAATGTTATTGTGCGAAGGTGCTGACTTTGTTCAAACTTAAGTTTCACTTCAAGAACCTACAAAAAATATAAAACACATAATAAATATATACATAATTACAACTTTGGTATTAATCATAAACAATCTTGTCTCTTCCCATTCCATGACTAAAATCATTTGAAATTGTAACTGATTTATTTCATTACGAAGTCGATTACTTTTAATCCTTTTTGTTTTCAAATATTCCTTTTTATAACAAATCCTCTAAGAACCCTACATAAATTTTACAAAACGTAGTTCCGGATTCAATAGCCCATAAGTAACCTTATCTCATCCCCTTCATAACTAAAATCGTTCGAAAGTTATTTTCTAATAATAATTTATTACGAAGTCGTATAGTTTTAAACTCTTTGTTTTCGTACATTTTATATAAAACATTGAAAATAAATAATTTACAATTGGAATTAGGGTAAAATACTGCATAGCTCCTCAGTAAGATTATGGGTTTAGCTTAGGATCTTGGCCAAAAGTAGGGCGATGACGGAACCCACGATGGTATAGGCACTGCCGCTGAAAGTTCCCGCTGGATTGCAGTAATCGGTGCCGCAAGTGAAGCATTTCTTGGACAATCCAGTGGTGTTGCTCAAAGTAAGACTGCAGACGTTTGTTTCATTGAAGACACAGCCCAGGAACTCAGAGGCATGAGTATAGTCTGAAGAAAAGTCGGAGGATATAATTAGATGTTTACTTTAAATACCAAAAAATTAGGGATAAACTTACTTGCATAATAGTATGTGAGATTGGCACAAGAGAAGTTCAGACTGCCATTTACTGCGGGCACATTGCTGTGGTACGACTCCAAAAATTCCTTATTGGCATTAGCCGTCGAATTCGAGCAGGTTTCGGACCAGGGATTTTTACATCCACTTGGAGTTGTACATTTGGAGCAGGTCAGTGAGTTGGCTAATAGTAAAAAGTATTCTTCAGCAAGGATTCGACTTCGAATTTAACAATTTTTCTCACCAAACTGCACGCCCACAAAGGCCACAAGGACCACACAGAAAATCACTTTCTTCCACATTTTAATCAAAGGATAATTTGTTTTTAAAGTATAAGCACAACTATGCACAAAGCTGTCTCTAGAGAAACTGAATCAAGTGCAGCCGATGGCAACTCATTTTGTACTCCAAAACTGAACCATAATAAAATCGGATTTTATGCCGGCTATAAAGATTAGATTCCGTTATCAATATGCTTCAACCCACTTTGAGTCAGGGGACTGTATTGGAATTGTTGACTAAACAACAATACGGGGTTTTCTGTTGATTGGATGCATTTCGAACTAAGTATGTATATGTTCATGTACACACAAATATTTGGGGGATACTTTTTATCAACAAAGTTCCATACCGATAACAAAAATAAAAAAAGAAAGAGAACTAATGACTGCTTTTATAACTTTTTCCATATCCGTTTATAGCGAATGACATAATTATAAGAGTATGGCAAAAATACTAGAAAGAATGCTTTAGTAGACGGCCTTGACTATTAGATACCCTATACTCAGCTAGGGGTAGTGCGAGGGAGATGCAGATATGCAAGCAGCAAATCGGCTGTTTCCAAGATTGCACATAACTTTTAAATGGATTTTCCGATTTGAACAGCTTATAGATGTAGATGGTTATTGATAATAAGAACCAAATCCCATCTACACTTTCACAATATTTTAAAAAATGTGGTCGCTGGCAGGTTTTAGCGTTATGGGCGGTTGTGGGCGTGGCACCCTGCTGCGCTGCGCAAGAACCTTAAATAGTTTTCGAGATCTCAGTGTTCGGACAGGCAAACAAGGCAAGATCGATTCGGCTTTTGATCCTGATCAGAATATGTATACTATATTGCGTGAAAACCGCTTCCTTCTATTTGTTACATACTTTCTGCAGAATCTAATATACCCTTTTATTCTACGAGTAACGGGTATAAATTGTAATACCGATGTCTAACAGTCTGGTTGTAATCAGCTAATGATATCAGAGATATATATTGTAGATATGCATCATATAGCATAAATCAAGTGCGAGATAGCTACAAAAAGTTGGAATTACTTTTCCAGATAAGAAAATATTAGTTTTAGAACTGTATACACATTTATAAAAGAAATATGTTACCTACTTTGAATCACAGTCAAATCAAACTGATCTTGCCCAAAAATATTTTTTTAAATTCGACGGAAATTCACAAAATGACGATTAATAATGGGTTTATTCCAGATAAGATTTGGTTTTAATTGCTTATTAAAAATAATCCACCATTTTTAAAAAAGTTTCAATTAATGATAAATTTTTTAAATAGTTCGTGCAAATGTGTGTGCAAATATTTGCAATAATGAAAGAAACATATATAGTCTGCAGAAGACACGTAGCTCTTGGGTAGCCAAATAAACTCAAGATAAACCCCTGTAAAATGTTTTCATTTTATTTGTTTTTTTGGTTAAGCCAAGGAATAATTTCAACGAAATTAGAAGAGGACTTGCCGTAGGTGGAATTGAAAATCATACATCACAATCGTGGCCATTGCCCAGGACATGCCACGAATAGCTAAGCAGCTGTGGCAACAACAACGCTAAGCCGCTGTCAAGGATGCGTAGGGGAATATTACAAATGACAGGCCAAATGACTGACTGCACTGGGAGAAGCTACAAGAAAGGACGACGAGGGCACTCCAATCTGGTGAGCAAAAAACAGGGGATCGCCTGCGGTCGAGATTTAAAAAGTACGTGTATCCGAGTGTCCAAACAGGTAAACAACAGAATTACAATATGCTTTCTTAAAAATTAAAATGGAAAAAAGTAGCACAGAACCACCAGCAGCGAGCTTTTTCCGACAGGACAATAAGCAAGGATAAGCATCGAAATGATGATGATGATGATGGCGGCGGAGGATGGTGGATAGAAGTCGGTGGATGGTGGATAGAGGTCGTAGGATGTGGAAGTGGCTAAGAGCTGGCAAGAAAAATACAAGCACAAACATGGATACAGATATGCGACAGGCGACAACGATAGCAAAAGTCGACGAGTCTGACAGATACATTTTAGTCCTGTTGCGGCTCCTGTTTGTCTACTTTTTCCGCTTTTTGTCCCTGCCCTTTTTGTTACCCATCTCGCAGGTCCTGGCCACATTTCCGCATGCACATTGCACTCGTATTCCGGTCACGTATCCTTTTTAATCCTGACAAGAATATTATTTCCATAAAAAACATACACACACTCAAAGGAAGAGCGAGTTGCGGCAGCATCCCGGCAGATCAAGCATACGCCGCGTAGTCCACCTAACTGAGTCATAGACAATTCGCAATGGCCCTAGAGCAGATGTATTTAATCTTTCGAGTATTTTTTATCCATACAACCCCAGTCCCTGATGCTATCGCCAAATATATACAAATTTAAATAAGCAGAAAGGCCAATTCACATCTAGACGAGCAAAAAACTGCCCATATAATCTGTAATTCAAGATTTTAATTAAATTTATAACGAAAACAAACGGACATTAAAAAAAATTCTCTTTTAAATCTAGATAAATAAATAAGAATAGTGCCACAAGAAAATTTTAATTTTTTAATATGTATATTGTACTTATCACAAATAAGTTCGAATAATAATTTTAATAAATTTAAAAAAATACTTGTAAATTATCACGGATAACTTTTTTGTGATAACCTAAAATTGTTTAAATAATATTTATAATGGTAAGCTTTAAAAGATAGTTTAACAGCAAAAATGTTGTATTTTTTAACCATTAAATAAACTTTTATTGAAAATTAAAAAAAAATTCCTGATGAGCGAAGAATTTAAAAGACATGTGTACAAAGTTAATTCTAATCGTTTCCGTTTCCTCCTTGACATTTCGTTTATATATAATATATAAAAAAAGAAGAACAAGAAGTGCTGTCTAAAAAGTGAATTTCGTCCCCTCATCAATATGCATTCTGCTATCGCAAAAACAAGGATTCAATAGATTTTTTATGCTCTCGACAATATTTGTTGTTCACATAACAAATTACAAAAGCTGCAAAATAATTTATAACAATAGATTGTTGTTGGACCATCTGGACGTGCACACACACACCCCCTTTTGGACTGGCTAAGAGAACAACAATGTGGACTACAATACAAACAAATCGACAAACTATAATAATAAGACAGTCCCCTGGCAAGCCAGCAGATAAAATTAGAGACCGGGAGGGTCTGGAGATATGGGCGGGAATAGGGAACGTAGGACCCGACTCCGACTCATTGCATTGTCTGCAGCAGCTGCAAAAACTTTCAACATCAATGAAAGGAAACAAACAAATTTTACATTTTCTATGTCTCGGCGGCTCCTATGAACAACAAAAAAGGGAAACGAAAAAATAGAAACAAGGGAGGGGGGCGATTCGGAAAGAAAAACAATAACAAAAGCAGCTTAAGTACTGCCACAAGTCGTTAGTCGAGGTCGCCACTTCTCGAAAGGAGCCTGGAGAACTTTAAAGGATGAGCTGAAGCATCCTAATTGCACCTCAACGAGTAAAATGTCCAAGAATAATGTCCAGGATTATACAATATTAATAATACAATATTACAATACAATATTAACAAATGAATTTTCCACACAGCTCTTGGTAATATATATTAAAATATTTTACTACAACAGAGTAATATGATAATATAATAACACCATTTTGACAGTTTAAGGATACTGACATAACCCATTCAATTTTATACTATAGTCATGATTTGAAATTGATTTTGAAATTGATTCTATAAATTTAGAGATCGTTTTAATTATTTTTACCAACACTTATACTACTTTTTATACTATAGTCAATTGATTTTAAAATTGATGAATACTTTTATATCTGTATAATATAATCTGTAAAATAAAATACAGACATCGCTTTAATAATTTTTAGTGTAGTCCGTAAGATGGATGTAGATAAATTTGAGGTCCAACCAATTTTATTTACCACTCACTTCCAATAAAAGTATCCAAAAATAGACGGTATCCAATGTGACTATCATGGCTTCCAAAATTAACCCTTGTGTTAAAAATCGAAGAGCCCCTTGCTGGTTGTTTCTCTTTGTAGATTAAAAACCCCTGAAAGTATGCTGCACAGTGACCCACTAGAGTTCATTTGAAAGTTGAAAATTGAACGCCAAGTTCACCTTGTAACCCATCGCTCGACATAACCGTTCAATTTGCAGTTCATGTCTTGGCTCCGTTCAGTTCACTCCTGTTTTCTATTTTTTTCAAGCTCCTTGCTGTTAACAAGTTCACGTGCAAAATTGCAATGACCCAAAGGACACACTGGCACACCTGCCGGGCGACTTTGCACCCGGTGCTCCCCCTTTAGCACCTGTGGTCCCACTGCTAACTGCTTTGACAACCGTACATGGTGAAAGGTAACCGAAAACGCCAACGGAAAAGCCAGAAGAAGGGTAACAATGTGGAACACTCGCAGCAATTTGCAGCATTTAATCAACAATTAGTGAGGCCAGGAAAATGGAAAATGACTGGGAAAACTGGAAGGAAAAACATTGGAGCAAACGGGCCATTGCAATAGAAGATGAAAAATATCTGGAGGCACTGCCGCTCGAAATTGAAACTTGTGCCACTCTCCCCAATCAATTCACTTTACCTATGCTTACTTTGCTATTTTTTCTTCGTCCTGCGAACTTTTATTTGCCTTTGGGCCAATCATTAGGTAAATTTGATCTTCGTCTCCGTCTGTCTAGTTATTGATATGATGTGGTCACCTAAGCCCTCTCTTTTACTCTCCTTCCAGACTGTGTTAATATTTGGACTTGGGGTTTTTCTGGGTCAATTGCTTCAGTTGGCGATGATAAATGGACCACCAGAGGGGTGCAGCTGCTGCAAGTAAAGTGACATAAATTCCTTGATTGCATCGGTTACGAAATATTAAAAGCATCCATTTTTGGAACCACAATTGAAACTTTACACTGAGGTACTACATTCTTCAAGGTGTTACCATAAAACTAGTAAAACGATTGCAGTGTATTGTATCAGACATTGGTGACGCCAAAAATTATATATATTTTTGATCAGTATAACCATTTTAGTCCTAATAGTTTGTACATCTTTCTGCTCACAGGAATACTTGTTCATATGTTAAAAACGTTACCTGTATAATGGCTAACAGTTAAAAGTTCATAAAACCTTACTTCTAAATACCATATATATTTCAAACTTTAAAACAATTTTAAAATCATGATACATTTTTCAATTACTTGAGCCTTTTTCAAATTATAATCGGTCTTGATGGTTTAACGATCTCAGATGCCACTAACAGAGCTGATCCAATCGCGGACTGCAGGCACCCTCGAGTAAACGCCAGGATAGTTTGGCCTGGCGCATCCGTAGCCCCAGGAGACGACGCCCCACAGAATGCCGTCGGCGGCCAGGGGGCCTCCGGAGTCGCCTTGACAGGCATCCTTGCCGCCCTCCGGCAATCCTGCGCAGAGCATGCGATCCGTGATGCTCCCAAAGCTGCCATAGGCCTCTGTGCACTGCATCTGACTGACTTTGGGCACGATTACGGCCCGGAGAACTGCTGTGGACTCCTGGGTACTCTGCGTGTTTCCCCATCCGGAAACCAATACGGGAGTTCCATCTGCGATATCAGCATCCTGCTCGGGAAGCCCTATGAAAGACTGGGTCACGTTCTCCGCGCTATATTCCTCCAGCTCGAGAAGGGCGAAGTCGAAGTCGATGGTATAGGCATTGAATTTTGGATGCCGATGGACCCGCTTGATCCCCACCAGCTGTCCACCCTCAGAAGTGCGCGAAGATCCAATGCGTACTTTGGAGATCAGAATGGCCGATCCCTCAGTGCAGTGGGCGGCTGTGAGGACCCAACCCTGAGCGATCAGAGAGCCACCACAGAAGTGGTAGCTCCGCTGCAGGGATACCTGGTAGGGAATGTCCTTTATACTAGTCACCTGACCGCCCACGATGCGACCATCCAGTCGAGGTCGTCTCACAGTGGCTGCCAAACTCAGATTCACCAGGAGAATCGCCACGAGAAGCAGCTGAAGAACCGTCTGTGCCATGCCTGTAAGTCCGATACTAGATCGCTTGTGCTGTAGTTTCAACCAGAACCGTCTTTATATAGAGTCCACCAATCTATCGAGCAATTATCAATTGCGCTTTCAGGGTTAACTCCTGCGTTCTCGCCTCACCTCGCTCTGTCCACTTGGCCTAGTTCGATGAGCAGGCACTCCATCGACAATAAACTTTTATTGGCTCCAAATAAACTACATATGTTATCTTAAAGGGGGTAATCGCCCAACAACCTTAGTCTAGTGCACTATTTTATAGCTTAACCCAGGTCAGAAACTTGTTGTTCGCCGGCATCTCCAGGATCTTATCCAGCTTCATTCCGGTTTCGGCCGCCACGACATTCAGATCCATAATGTCACGAACGCCCCAGTTGGGGTTCCTCTCCCGGAGGCTTAGATCGAAGTCCAGATTGCTCTGGGGACCGAGGAAGCGGTTTTCTGCATACGGTCCGTAGGTGAACATCTTTCCTCCCCTTTTCAGAAGTTGTCCGGCAGCCCGGAAAAGTCCTATGGAGCAGATCCACGGACTGATGTGCATCATGTTGCAATTGAACATGTAGTCATAGCTGCCTGGTGCTTGTGGAATCTCCCATTCCTTGGGATCACGGCTGATGTCCGCATGGAAGGGTGCTCGGATATTCCCAGTTGGACAATCATCTGCATAGGCGACAATCGAATCGAAGTGAACACCTAGGTGCTCGGTCGGCTGGAAGATGATGTTGGGCATCAAGGGCGCCAGGAATCCCACATGTTGTCCTGACCCTGAAGCTATTTCCAGCAATTGCAAATTCGGGGTGCTCCTGTCCACTTGGGTGAGTAGAGCCTGCGCAATCGGTAATGAATTACGGTCGCCCGAGGTATGCGTTACCTTTGCGGCACTGCAACGAGGAAAAATGTGCAGGAGTCGCTTTGTAAGGCTGTGTTTTTTTTGTTTTCAATAGTCTGCCAGTTTTGATAAGAGATTGTTTACCTCATTTTATGGGCTCAAGGATGAACGAAAAAACCTGTTGAAGTGATGGGCAGCACTGTTCAGTACCAGGGATGGGCTATAGTTTCGTTACCGTTAACTGCTTCCAAGGATTTATTAAATAGCAGTGAGTCACGAAATAATTGAAAAAAAAAGTTTTAAGAATATTTTATTAATAAAAGTTTGTTTTTGTACAGCCTTCATTGAAAATGGTCTAAATTACAAAAAAAAACTAAAAAATTAAACTTTTAAAGGAAACTATTAAGACATGTTTATTTTTTATCTTTAAATATGGTCAAACTTTTAAATAAATTGTAATATTTTCAGTTTTTAATAATTGCTTACATTTTTAGTTTATTTTCACATATTTATCTGGTTGTTTTAACATTTAATTTATAACTGTCACACTGTCACTGTTTTCATTTGGGCATCTCCATCACGCTTATCGATTGTCAACAGCTGGTGGTCACATTCAACAGCATTATTTTGCTAAACACAAAACGGTCACATCTTTCATTGCAAATAATATTCTATTCGCATTTATTTACTGATAAAGTGCAATTTAAAAAGTAAAAGACTCGAAATGTCCGATAACGATGATGATTTCATGTGCGACGACGATGAGGATTATGGATTGGTAGTTATTATTGGAACTTAACAACCTGGGACACGTTCTAAGCAAGCCGGCTTCATCCTTTTGTTAACATTTTTCTAGGAATATTCTGAGGATAGCAACTCGGAACCAGATGTGGATCTGGAGAATCAGTACTACAACAGCAAGGCCTTGAAGGAGGAGGAGCCCAAGGCGGCGCTGGCCAGTTTCCAGAAGGTTCTCGACCTGGAAAATGGTGAAAAGGGAGAGTGGGGATTCAAGGCGCTGAAGCAAATGATCAAGATCAACTTTAGACTGGTGAGGGAGTTCTCAATCGGTTAATATATATCTCTGACTAATGCTATATCCCTCCAGTGCAACTACGATGAGATGATGGTTCGCTATAAGCAGCTGCTCACCTACATCAAGAGCGCCGTGACCAGGAATCACTCGGAAAAGAGCATCAACTCGATCCTGGACTATATATCCACATCAAAGAATGTGAGCATCCCAAAATATTGTACCCTTACAGGGACTGTATTGTATTTGCCGCAATTTTGGAGATATAATTGCTTGGCTGTACCTTGTACCTTGTATTTTAAACTAATCTTCCCTATTTGTTCTTCATTCTAGATGGCTCTGCTCCAAAACTTCTACGAGACCACCCTGGATGCTCTACGGGATGCCAAAAACGACCGCCTGTGGTTCAAGACCAACACCAAGCTGGGCAAACTCTACTTCGACCGCAGCGACTTCACCAAGCTGCAGAAGATACTCAAGCAGTTGCATCAAAGCTGCCAGACTGATGATGGCGAGGACGACCTAAAGAAGGGCACACAGCTCCTGGAAATCTATGCCCTTGAGATTCAGATGTACACGGTGCAAAAGAATAACAAGAAGCTGAAAGCCCTCTACGAACAGTCGCTCCACATCAAGTCGGCAATTCCACATCCACTGATCATGGGAGTCATTCGCGAGTGTGGCGGTAAAATGCATCTGCGAGAGGGCGAGTTCGAAAAGGCTCACACGGACTTCTTTGAGGCGTTCAAGAACTACGATGAGAGCGGATCTCCCCGAAGAACCACGTGCTTAAAGTACTTGGTGTTGGCTAATATGTAGGTGAAGCACTAGTCCCCCAAAGACCCTCGCTTTATTAACATTTTCATAATTTTCAGGCTGATGAAATCAGGAATAAATCCCTTTGACTCGCAAGAAGCCAAACCGTACAAGAACGATCCAGAAATCCTGGCCATGACGAATTTGGTCAACTCCTATCAGAACAACGACATTAATGAGTTTGAGACCATTTTGCGGCAGCATCGCAGCAACATCATGGCCGATCAGTTTATCCGGGAACACATTGAAGACTTGTTGCGGAACATTCGCACCCAGGTGCTTATAAAACTAATCAGGCCGTATAAAAACATTGCTATACCCTTCATAGCCAATGCGCTGAACATTGAGCCAGCCGAAGTGGAAAGCCTGCTGGTGTCCTGTATTCTAGATGAGTAAGATTTTATATTTCACAATATGATGAGTATTTGACTAATGTTAATTGCATCACCAGCACAATCAAGGGTCGGATCGATCAGGTTAACCAGGTGCTCCAGCTAGATAAGGTCAACAGCAGCGCCTCTCGATACAATGCCCTGGAAAAATGGTCCAACCAAATCCAATCACTGCAGTTTGCCGTGGTCCAAAAAATGGCCTAAGTACAGCTTGTTCTATACCATGGTTTTGAGACCGATTAAAAATGATAGAATTTAAACAGTTAGAGGGGAGTCCTTGGGAGTAGTTTTCAGGGGTGCCGTTTCCTCCTGCTTTTTGTTGCGACAGTTGTACATCGAGATCCGTAACCGGTAAATTCCAAAAGCCACAAAAGAAAAGCAACAGATTAAAGCCAAACTGGCACAAACAAATCCAATCGCCAGGCCAGGACGCGCCCAATCCAGTGCGTAGTAGATAAACCGATTCCCGTCGCTGTAAAGGTAGTTTTAAATGTAAAGCAAAAACTACTCAAGATTTTCTTACATGTCAGTACCGCCAGCCCAATAGTAAATCAAAGAGTGCACCAAGAAAATAAGCACAACGGAAAAGGGATAGATAAAGTGCATGAGACGGTTAGGATAAGCTACCATAAAACAGTCGAACACCATGCAAATCGAGTTGAAGGCATGGCACCACAAGTTGTAGAGCTCACCGGCCACTTCGGGCATGGCTAAAAGGGATAATCAGGTTGTTCAACAGATAATTTATAAATCAGTGCTCAACTTACTAGAGGAAAGCGCAGCCCAGAAGACCGTGGTAATCAACATGGATAGAACCGAAGTGGTATAGTGAGATATCCAGTAAATCTTTAGCGATCGATCGCCAGGAGCTAATGTTGTGGAGATTTTAGAGCTATTTTATTTTATAAGTTATTACTCACCGAAATAAGATGGATTAAAGTAGTAAATAGTGGCGATTACAGCACCGTATGTGCAGGTAAACAGGCACAGGGTAAATCCCCAATCCGTGAGGAATATGAACCAACGGCCGCCATTAAAATCCTGCATTATGCTGCCAATAACTCCAGCGGCAAAGAAGGCAGCCAGAGCCCATCGATAGAGGACCCAGACTAAACTTCGTTTTCCTTTCTGCCATTGCGAGCGACAGAAGACTCCAGGGTCCTCATGATGCAGCGAGAACCTGGAGCATTGGAACTCCTCTTTTAAGGACAGACAGCACCCCTCTTTGTTCTCATCACCCATGCCTAGGACTTCGATGGACTAAAGCAAGCTATTGCTTTGACGGTAAACCACAGACTAATGGAGGCACAGGTGTTCCATTGGCTTGATAGGGGGCCAAAGTTTTGGCTAGAATAAAGGTAATCGTGTCATACACGCCGTATGAATTATCATTATCCTTATCATCCCAGTGATTACCTATTATGTCTGATTCGGCAGCAGTCCATGCCCCCGATAAGACCCCCAACGTGGAAAAGTTCGGTCAGAGCGGTCGACTGAATCGAACTTGGAGACTAGAAACATACCTTTAATTTTTATCTGGCGCCGTATTAGCTGCTTTTGGAATTCGTAAACTCATTTTCAGGAAAGTCCACTTTTGCAGGTGGGGCATAATAACTACTCTAGTGTCGGATGATTTTGCAAAGTAATACAAAATTTTGCTTATGGTAAGTATAATTAGAAATTCGCGATCAGAGTCCATGATAAGCTAGATCTGTCCACATTCCTATTACCCAGCTGCGAGTCATGAAAAAGCCTATCAGCAGCAGTTATTAAGATAAAGTTTAATACTCACACTTAAATTGCCACTATCGTCTACCGAATCGTTTCAAGATTCGAATATTTCCCAAAAGTAAAATGAGTAAAGGGGTAATGGCGCTTGTAGGGGATGATAATCTTACGTATATAAAATTACAAAAATATGGATGTTATCAAGAAAAATATTGCTTGCTAATATACAACCAATAAAAGTTGTAGATTGATTTTTTGGTGTAGACTGATTTATTAACACAGCTATTACCAATAATGCTTAGTGGACGATAGTTCACGTAGTGCCGAAGCGCACCACGAGAGTGTGGGAAGGCGGCTTCTATATACAGCCGCAGAATTTAAAAGCTCCAGTGATGGTTTGATCATAACGAGTTATACACCAATCGAAAGGTATCGTAAAAACTAAAAGGATTGCATACCAATCTATAGAAAATCAATGGGCTCGGGAGAATGAGCGGAAAAAGTGTAAAAGTGCAATTTTTGAGCCAGTGGGGATTAGTGCCTTACTTTAACCTAGTTGTTCGGCACGCTTCATCAAAATCGTACACCTAATTGCCTACACAGACATATTGTATTGAGGCATAAAGAAAGAGAGAAGTTTAGAAAGTGTGTTTATTTAAAAGATCGTATAATACATTTTCGTCAATAAAGTTGATATCAGAACTTTTATATGTTGAAGGTGCGATCGTAACTATTTTTTACCTCCTTAAGATTTGTTATTGCTTGATTTTACTGTTCGTAGGTTTCGTTAAATGGTAAAGTAGTAATTTATTTTTAACATGAAGAAAATAAGTGATATTCTACTCTGTTTATTAAATCTTTAACAATTAATACGTTGATTCTTAAACAAAGCTATATTTGATCAAGCTTTGCTTAGTATAATATCTAAAATCCTGTCTACAACTTCAATATGAAATGCAGAAAAAGAATTTCATATATGTACATATATATAGTTCCTTTATATACAGAAAAAAGACAATTTTTTGCTGAAAATAAAAGCTTGTCCTGTGATCTTTGGTTTCATGATGCACAAAAAAATCGATTCATGCCTAAAAACCGCCAACAAATTTTTCGGAGTCGCCCAAGGAATGGCAGAATTTCAATCAAACAACTTGAGCTGGTTCTTTGGGAGGAATAGCAGTGGCTGGAATTTCCTCAGGTTTTTTACTACAGCTTTCGTATATCGAGATACGTAACCTGTAGAGTCCGAAGACCAACACACAAAAGCAGCTCACTAGGACAATACATCCACAAACCGTTCCAATGGCCAGACCAGGTCGCTCCCAGTCCAAGATGTAGTAAATAAAGCGATTTCCCATTCTGTGAAATTGTTATAGATATTAAATATGGTCATAACGTTTTTAAAGATTTACTTACGGATCTGCTCCGCCAGCCCAGAAGTAAATTAATGAAAACAAGCCATAGGTAAGACCAACGGTGTAGGGATAAACAAAGTGCATAATTCTGGTGGGAAAGGCGACCATGAAGACGTCGAAAACCATGCAAATCGAATTAAACGCATGCGCCCATATGTTGTACAAATCGTCCCCCATTTCTGGCATAGCTATAAAAGAAATTCATATTAATACTTATTTTTTGATCAGTTATTAGAACAACTTACTTGGAAAAAGAGCAGCCCAGAAGACCAGGGTGATCATCAAGCCTAGAACTACAGTTGTGAAGTGGGAAATCCAGTAGATCTTCAAGGCCCAACTGCCGGGAGCTAATATTTTTAATGGAAAAAAATTGATTGATCATTTATAAAGTAAATAGTGTGAAATGATAACACATTTGGGGACGAACACAACCCGCGATTTTTGTTTTTTATTCACTTTTGTATATCAAGTAATTTATCTTGAATATATTTATTATATTATGACTTATAATATGACTCATAGCTTATGAAAGTGAGAGTATGTGTATTTATATATCCGGAACTCGAGTCTATCAATACTTACCAAAATACTTGGGCTTTATGAAGTAAATAGTGGCTATTATCGCTCCATAGGTACAGGAATAAAAGCACAAGGAAAATCCCCAATCTGTGAGATAAATAAACCAACGACCATCGTTAAAGGTGTCCACCAAGCTGCTGATTACACCGCCGGCAAAGAAAGCAGCCAGGAACCATCGGTAGAGCAGCCAGATGATGCTCCGATCCCCCTTCTGCCATTGCGATCGACAGAAGGCTGCAGGATCGTCGTAATGCAGCGAGAACTTGGAGCGCTGGAACTCCTCCTTCAGGGGCAGACAACAGGGCTCCTGGCTCTTATCACGCATATCGGTGGCTGGGTAAACACGTCGTCGGTTTCGCTGGACTAGGAGGGCCACAGAAGTCCAGAGCAGGTGACTTCCTTGCCGGTAGATCGCAGACTGACGGAACCATGCGCCAAAGGTGCCAAATATTGTGAATGGAGGGCCATTTTTTCCGCAAATCGTTTCGGCTACAATCGTGGTAATCGGCTGTGATAGGAAATGCTCCAGCTATCTGGATCCTTATCACCTGAACGAGTACCGTTTATGTGTAATTCCACCGGAGCGTACGCCTCCGATAAGCCCAACCACTTGGTCTTGGATGTGGACAAGTGCGGTCAGAGCAATAGACTAAATTGAACCTCAACACCGACCAGTGTGGGACTTTTCCCACATCATTAATATCCAGATTGGGCGGGATCTCACGGCAATCGATGGCCCTGAATTTTTAAACATTTTTGGGTATTTTCGCATTTGCAATTTGGCTCATAAACACAATGACATACCCGCGTGCCACTCAAGTGCTGATAAGTCAAGTTCCGCCAGACCCATTTCCCCGGGACTCAAACGCGATAAGATCCCGCCGAAAAAATAAATCAAAAGAAAATACCGTTTGATTGAAAGGCCTTTCGATCCCCAATCAAATACACTATCAAATCAACTGAGTTTATTATCTGTCTAAATGTTTATGTTTTTTGTAAGCACGTTTAATGCGAAAAGTAAAAATAAAGACAGTAAAACCATTAGGTAAGTATATTTATGTTTTCACTTAGCCAGGCATTAAAAACTGTAAATGTAAAAAACAAATATTATATTAAAAATAATAAGCCCCTTAGAAGAATGAAAGAACTCTTTTGCAGAGTACACCAGATATTTCAAACTCATTTGGCTAATTTATCGGTTCGGTACATGTGTTCGAAGTTGTGGAAATGTGATTGACGCTGATACCAGTACAATGGTGAAATAGATACATACATATATGCCTATGTGGAACTTAAAGTTAGTGGACTCTAAGCAAATATTTTGCAAAAGCTTTATGAAAAGACCAAACCTTTTAAAAAAACCAGAAATCATGACGTACGATTAATGAATCATGAATTCTCTGATAAGTGAAAGAGTACAGTGGAAAATGTAAGTACTGTGATAAATACTTTTACCAAGACAGGGTGTGTAAAAAGCCGTTTATTAGCTACGTTAATTTATTTTCTATTTCCCTTTTTGATTTAATTGTAGTGGTTTTTTTAAATAATTTTTTTTTTACTTTATTGCTGGTTAAGATTATTCTTAGGTTTAATGGGATTTCCGATCGAGTGCATTTACAGGATTACTTATTTGACTATTCGATAAATAAGATTCTTAGTATTAATGCGATTATTTTTAAATATATATTCTCTCTATAGTCTCCACTAATGAATTTAATTATAACCTACATATCATTAGTCATGATAAAATAAAAAGATCCACTATCTTATTTTATTTAAGTTTCTTTTTAAAAAAAATACTTCTTATATCGTAAGATACACATATCAAAGAGACTTTTTCCGATCACTTTATAACTAAAGCTATTGGAACTTGATCCTAAAAAACATTAACCATTAGCCGAATAAAAATAAACACATTTCCTTAGGTAAATTGTTTATTAGAATTGGGGTGATTTCATCAAAAAGTTATGAAACTACAATTGGTGGACCTTGAAATAAAAATCCCAAATTGCTTGTAAACAGAAAACACGCCTACTATTGATCAGCAAAAAAATCGTTCCTTATTGACAGGCTATTCCCACAGAATCGGACCAAAGGTCAATTTAAGAATATGTCGCCTGAAATTGAATTTCAATTACAGAGGCAAATTTAATTTATGCAATAAAGAGGAAGTTTCAATTGAGCCGTTGAACTATCTTTACAGCAAATGCCGACGACACTTCGGTTTTCCATTCCCGGCCAATGGCAAGGTTAGATATATATGTAGGTATAGGGGTAACGAACCAGTTGCTCTTTTAATTATTTACGTTCGGGGTGTGAATTTGATATAATTGGTAAGCAAAATTCAGCCGGAATGTCCATATGTAATCGATGCTGGGCGTTTATTAAGCGCTCATATTGATTCCAAGTTCAGAGGCAAAAATGTGTCAACTAGAATTTCGAAGAGTAGAATAGCTTATTGTTTACTTTAACAGGGTGTCAATAATAATAAATATCATTTATCCATTACCTAGCATTCCGCAAACATCAAGATTTATCATGATTAGTTTTTATAAAACTAAGTAATGTTTCGAGTCTGCGATGAAATTCCTTACTTATGAATATCTTCAAAAATTTTTATTTTGATTGATAGAGACTAATATTATATTCATTACTTAAAGCCATTTAATTAAAAAATCTGTGACCTAGAATATATAAAACTAATAGTTGGATAAAAGTTTAAAAACTCCGTCAGAATGTAAAAAACGATCTTAGCAAATTTATGTCCATTTAAAAAAAAAAAACACAAAATCAAAACTTCTATGAAAAGAACATTTTAGCGGTGATTACCTGTACGAAATCTAACAGAAAAAGAGTTTAATTAAATACTAATTAGCTATTTTCAAGTGCATGATAACTCTCTCTGATGGATTAGATAAGAGCGAAAACACTTAGCTTATCGAACACATTTCTAGCCTCAATTAATGTAGGTCAGCCGGAATTTCAATCATCATGTGCTGCACGGCAATTTGAGTTTTGGATCTTTTGGGTGGTACTTGTTAACGGAGATCTTAATTGGCCGACCTCCGTGGCTTCAAGTTCACTGGTGGCAGATGTGTGTGCGACTTCGGGAATCCAGCTGTCAATAATATCACAGATAAATGGTCGTCTGTAAAACGGTTCCCACCAACAAGAGGGCGGTACTTGATATTTGACACTCTTTTCGGCAGGCGAGTGCTCTACATTATATTAAATTGAATTTAGTGGCGATGTCTCGCCATAATGCATGATACGCCAGTAGTCAATGTGTCCAATTCCTGTTAGGCAACCGATGAGTTTTGTGATCGTATGCCGACTGGAATCGAGCGATCACTAATTCTCGATCGGGTTGCGGAATCGATCCGGCTGTCAGTCCGCCGTTTGGAGAGCTCGAGTGCGCGTGCCAACTGGAGCTGTTCGCAAGTAACCCCATAATCACAATCCCATCCCGCCGGACCCCAAAGAGATCGACTTTTCAAGATCACAGTAGTCAGGTTGGAGATCCCCGACAACGTGCATCGCTCCTTAGTCGTGTTCACTCGCCTCAACTTAACTCTCTCTCTGTATCGCTCCACTGCGGTGCTCGTGTGAGTCGTAAACATAATTCAAAAGCACTGGCGAAGTCAGTAGCCGGCTAAACGCGACTCGGGTCGGAAGTCTCCGCTCCTAACAATCACAGCGAAAAGTCCCCACCTCGATAAGGGTGAACATAAAAATAAAAGAAAAAAAATTATAAACAAGTTAAACAAATAAAAAAAACATATGAAATGCAACTTTTCGACGACTTTTGCAAAAGCTTCAACAAGGAATTGCAAAGGGCGAATTTCGGCTTCGCATACAATCGCATTCATTTGTTCTACAGATCTCAGGTGAGGGCAGTTCCCCGTAATTATTGTCCAAATACAGCAGTCGTTATCGGTGCTGTAACAGCTCAGGTGGTATCATACGATATCATACGGGTACTTTCAAGTAGCAGTAGCGAAAATAAGTATTTACATTGTAGTCACTATCATTAGTGTTGCTGGAAAGTTGCAACTCTACGCGTGAGATCGTACAGGCACGTGTTTTATAAGTAAGAAAAGCTAGTAGTTCCATAAGCGTTGAGCTCAAAACATTTTAGGCAATAGGTATTTAACTGCCAAAGTTATTGTTCTCTACAGACAACGACGCACTGCTCAGCTATCAACAATCTAACTAGATAAGTGTAATAAGCCATAATGTTGATAAGAAAAAAACAGTAAGTGAACTATTAAAAATTCCTTTAATAACAATATAAAAAGAAACACTAAGGCTAAATATAAACTGAGTTCCCCAGGGCATCTTATCCATTAGGAGTACAATAAAAAAGGGAAATGTGGCTTATATACCAAAAGTTCATTAGAATGTGCTTAACTAAAAAGCGAGTTCACAAAGAACATAAAATGTCATGGTGAGAACACATTGTACACGCAAGCATTGTTAATTAATTCGAATTTAATTAGCACATCTAAACTAAAAGCTGGGCCCCATTCAAAGTTGTACAAACTAAACAAATATCACACATGTGGGCATGAGCGATAGTAACATAAAAAACTGTAACCCACATAGATATGGAAATATGTTTATAACTAACTCCACATGAATGAAAGCTATTCAAGCCCAACCCATTTAAATTGAAGAGATCCTACACAACCAGAAATTGCAATGGTATACTGAAGAGTTCTTAATATCTAAGACACATAAATGGCTAAAGTTGTTTTTACTACGCAATGTAGATACCAACCTTGATAAGAAAGACTTAGTTTTTCGCTTTTCATTGTGATTACAGGAAAGCAAACAAAATAAAAATTGGCAATACAGCAACATAGTGAGTCATTTTAGTATCAGCCAAAGCGACTCGCCCCTAAAAACGGAATCCCCTCGGCGCTCCAAAGTTCTGAGAACCCTGGAATAGAACTCTTCCATAAACCTATTACACATTTCACACGAATGAAATACTAATCAAAGCAAAGCAGGAACCAGAAAACAGTTTTGGCGCATGCCATAAATTTTCCAGCGACACCTTATCATATGGCAAACATGCCCATAAACATCCACGGAGGACCGCGTAATCTAAAGAATCAAATGATTTTATTTCCGCAGTATTTAAGTTCAAAACAAATAAATTTGAATATTATAACACAAGCAAAACTAAAGTCTTTGATACGAAGGCAAAATCACTTAGACATGCCCTAATTCTGAGTACGTCATTGGAAGTGATAAGCCTTGAATTGTGATATGAGTTGTCATTAGCATTTAGTATTTGTTTTCGTTAATTTGTGCGGGCAAAGGTGTGGAAGTTTTTAATTGAAATTACATAATATAAAATGCATTATATAAACTTTAACAGATCGTCATGTAAATGTCAGACAAGTGACTGCGATAAGGATTAATGGAAAGTTCGCTGTTAAGCGTAATATAATCCACAATGTATGCAAATTAGTGCATGTATAATATATGCCAAGTGCACAATTTAAATTAATTTTATTATTTTAATAAGCTTAACTTTTTCAATTTCCTATTGTAGTGGCAAAAAGATGAGATCAACACAATATACTTGCTCTATCGATGGATTTGGGCGCTGTTTTTCCTGGGCGTGTATATCATGTGCATATTTATTCAGTTTTGCGATGGAAAGTTCTTTATCTACATGACCAACTGGGGATTCGGGCTGTGCACACTTACCATGCTAATATCCGCCGTACAGGTCACCTGCTGGCACTTCGATCTGAGGAATACCCGGAGTCTGGTACAGGAGTCCGCCCACAAGGCGGAGACGTCGAGGGGTCTGAAAATATACTGGTGGTTGTACAATATGACACTTTCGCTGGCTCTGATCATATCAACAGTCTACTGGGTGTTTCTCCACGGAAAGATGAGTGAGTATTGGAACAACCCTGAACATTATTTATTTTAACTTTTACTGGAACTGGTAAAACTACTTTTCTGTTGTTGTACTTACTTATTTTACATTATGAATTAATGAAACAAATTAAGAGAAATATTAAGATTCTTACTGAGCCTGTGCCACAAAAAAATTTGAATAATTTTATAGCTAACTCCTTTTAAATAAAAAAAAATTGCACAAAAAGTTCAATACCACGCTTTTTTTTGGTTAAAAAATATTTAAAATATTAAATTCCTTTCTTTTACAGATAAGCCCATGCGATTTCCAGCAATTAGCATAATTACCCATGGTCTTAACTCTGCGATGATGATGATCGATTTCCTGATTGTGGCATTTCCGCTCAGGATCCTGCACATGATTTACGGTATAAGTCTGGCGATATTTTTCTTCGTTTTCACTCTAATTTACCATTTATGCGGGGGTACCGATGAGTGAGTATTGGTCAATACCCGTATACTTTATATATTTATAACTAATCACCTGCATAATTCTCCTGCAGATTTGGCAATCCCTACATATATCCCATTCTGGATTGGAATAATCCCAAGCGCTGTTTGGTGACCTTTGTGGGCATTTTCTTGCTTATAACATGCTATTGGATGCTGCTCTTTGGACTCTACAAGTTGAAGAGGATGTTCAATAGGGCATTCAGTGTGGTTTGGACTCCACATGCAGTGGGTCTGATATGAGGGATACAATACACATTAGAGACACCACAGACAGTCAAGTAATATCACCTCATTAACACCCGCACATTTAGCACGTTCCATATGCATCGCCTGCATTGTGTTTAGTTTCATTTACAATTCATCTTAAATCACAAAACCGACCCCAAGAGGGAGTCGCATCGTTAGACACCCATTCGCATGCATTTATTTATATCTAGTATTTGCTATTGTAAGTTTTAATCTTCTGGTTCCTTAACTTTGAATTGGTTTAGTTAGTTTATTTAATAAGCATTGATGTTGTTACTACATTTATGGATTTAATATTAAAAACATGAAATTTGTTAAAAATACTCTACTTAATGATATCATATTTACGAGATACATAAAGAGAGAAAAATGAAATTGTATGAAAACATAACGAAAATCGGAAGAAAAAAGTGTATATAAGAAGGTTATGTTAGTTTATTATTATATTGCGAGGGAAATATATAAATTATAAAAATAAATTTTATTATAGTCTTTTATATCCTTATTATCTTAAAATCACTGAAAGTTTGTATACACCAGAGCCTAAATTAAGCTCAGTTATCATTTAACATTATGACCCTTAAATCTAATTGCTGCAAATTTATTGCATCCACTTTTATGCGAGTCTTAAGCTATAATCGTTTTATAACTGAACAACCAGATTTTTTATTTTATTCCCAAAGTATTATCTTAAATCTTACCATTTCACTTAATAACAATCTATATTTAAATCTTTGCTGAAAAGTGGAACAGGTTCAATGACACAAGGAATTGGGTAACCAGAACTACTTACTTTTTCGCTTACTTTCCTAACCCAATTCCAAGACTTTTGTTCTTCTTCAATGAAAAGGTGACTAAGCTATTTCCATGTATCATTGCAATTAGACTACAAATCCAGTTTTTACAGAAAAGTACGTGTAAATTTCTTACCTTTAATTACGAAACTTTGTTGAATCATTTAGACATTATCAAGCGCGAAGTTCTCTTCTCTTTCTTACCAAACTGTACCCGCAGGTAAAATCTTCTACTTTTGTTTAGCTACCAACATTTGCCAAATATAAAAAAACACACAAACGCACAAAATAAGGTAAGCGAGTAATTAAGCTCAAAGTGGATAAAAGAGGAGGGCAGAAAACAGAGCCAAAAAGCATCCATCGTGTTTTATGGCTGCTTTATCGTCTTGTCAATACTCGAATACTGAAAAAAAAATATGTTAAAATTCAGACGCACTTTTGATATTATGACTTAGATTTTATATCAATAGATTTGTAATGTTGTAATATTTTTTATGAGTTAAGCTCCCACTTCTTAGGTTTATTGCTAATGACAATTTGATTTAAATAATGATATAAAATACATGTTATAAATAATAATAAAAATATATAAATTAAAAAAATTAATTACTTTCTGCTAATCATCAGTCTAATGCATATACAGGGACGCTAAGTCGTGTAAATTTAATGTGGATGTACATAGGGAACTCACCCACATTTCTGTGCCACCACCGATATATTAAAAACATTTGTTAAAGTAAACAAAATTTAAAGCAAAAAAGGATGATAAAATATTCCGAAAGAATTTATTAAGAAATACTGATAACAAAAAGATTTCTTAAAGTCGGTCACTAAGTTGATTCATTAAAAAAACCCTTTTAGTAAAGCTTATCACTTTTAAAAAAACCCGCCCAATTTAGTTTCATTTACTCATTCACACATTTGATAAGAAAATAAAATTCCTTAGAGTTTGAAAAGATCAAAGACCTGAAACTTTTGTTAATGACATACTTCCAAATAAAATGATTTTCGTTATAGGTATTTTTTCCTGTGTAGAGCCACTCTCTTTCTCTCTCTTCTCAGTCGCAAAACACATGTGCAAACACACCTGGCTACGTCGACGTCGACGTCGCAGCAGCCGCGTCTGCGCTTACGATATTACGATATACGATATGCGATCCAAAACGCGGCGACTTCAGCAAACTAAAAAAGCAAGCCTCGATCAGTTTTGATTCCTTCTTCGCAGCGAGAAGTCGTGATTTTCTATCCGTTCTCCGTGACTTTTATTTCCATGGTGCGTTACTTAGTATTATTGTTTAGTTTTTGCTGCTGTTTCTCTGGCTGTTCTGGTGCATCGGTGCGTGAATGTGAGGTGATCGGTTGGTGTAATACTCAAACGGACTGCAAATGCAGCACACAACAAACAAACAAACAAACTCGAAATGGCTAGATACCGTTATGCAAAGTTGTTGTTGCTGTGGTGACCCAAATAGAAATTACCAACCGGGCCAAAAAATAAAAGACAATTCAGACAGCCAGACGCCGTTTATAATCCACAATGTACATGGCGAAAAAATTAAGCTAAATAAATTCGCTATTTAATAAATTACCACGGAAAAACTTTAAGTCTAGTTTAAAAAACAAAACTAAATAATTTCAGTGCAGTTTCTTCAAAAAAAAAATATTGTTTTCCTAGTTTTTCTAAATGAGTTAGCAAATCTTAGCAAACAGATGAACTAACAAAGTGTGCAAAACAAATAAATTCCAAGAATTATCCAATACCACCTTAGTTTACACTATGTGAGAAAAGAAGCTTGAATTGCTAGAAATATTGTTTTTGAATAAAAACTTTATTTTATTCAACTTAAGAAAACAACCTTTTTTTGTGGAATTTAGAACTTACTAAGCAAATCTGACCAACTTGATGAAAAAATAATGCTTGCCAAATTCTAAAAAATATAGAAATAGTTTACACTGTGTAAAAGTAGGAAGCATATGATCACCGAAAAATATTATTCTTGCACAAAGAACTTAATCTTATTAAATTTAAGAATACAAATTTTTTTATGTCATTTTGAGCTGACTAAACAAATCTCAGTAACTTCATGAACAAACAAAGTTTGCCAAATTCATAAATTCTAAGAATTATCCAATCTCATCTTGGTTTACACTCTGTGAAACAAAAAGTATATGATTTTCCTGAAATATTATTCTTGCACAATGAACTTAATCCTATTCAATTTAAGAAAACAAATTTATTTATGATATTTAGAAATTTCGTACGACTTTTAACTGGTTCAAGAGCGGAAACATTTCTTTTTCTTGTTTCCGAGCGGTTTCATTTGAAAGTAAAATACAATCTTTACGGGGGTTTCTTTTGTTTCAAGGTTTTGCCCAAGGTTTACAGTTTGTGTTTCATTTGATTTGGGTCTTCGTGTAAGCTTGTGTTCTTTAATGTTCTGATATATTATGGTAGAGTTTCTACTTTCGTGGCATTACTTTCGCATACATATTGGCTCATTGGATTTTACGTTACGCTTGAAATTTTAGGCACGTCCCCAAAAAATGTTAATGAAAAAGCGAGCTAGGTGAACGATTATAAGTTTCCTGTTCCCCAAACAACTACAATTTGAAGGAGCGGCAAAAAAAAATTCGGACAAAACCGTATTCACAATCTAAATCGATTGCAATTAGTTGAAGGTGAGTTTAACTAGTTAAATCTGCAAATGCGGTTTAAACACACATCGAATCTTGAATGTTAGCTAATTGACCGGTATGAATAAGCAAACTAGTTGGTTGGCATTTCTGTGGGTTACTTTGGTTAGTTTGTGATAAGTAGAAATTCACCCAAAACAAGATTTGTTTATATTTATCTTCTCACATATATTAAAAATTCATTAACACTTTCAAATTTTACGCTTCCGCTTGATGATCGAATGAGATAATTAAATTTTTACACTTTCTGTATAATAACTGACCTCGTTCCAATCGATAATGGCAATTATTGCAAACCGGCTTTATGTCATAATAGAAAATGGCCATTGAGAATGCCGGCATTCATTAACCGATCACAAGTTGCAGATAGGAATTATAGTCAGATTAAGTAAGAATCGAACACCACCTGTCTCTTGAACCAAGAATTCTTATCATTGTAACTGTATTCCGCAGACATTTCTGCACACTAAAAAAAGTAAACAATTTAATATTATTAGCAATCTGCTTATAATCAACAAACCGCAGACTAATTATATTGAAGGCTCATTTCGCCAATCAGGTCTTTTTAATTGGCTTATTAGCCTCTAAAAGTGGTTGATGAAAAACTTAAGAATTTTTATGATGACTTTCCAAACACTTGGACATCCACTTGAAACTCTTATGAAAGTTTTTTGGCCATGCTTTTGACATTAACATAAGAAATGCTTTCAATGGCGTTGAACTCTTTTGATTTCACTTTCTATAGGAGTGATTGAAAAGATAGTGACTGCTGAATAGATGACGTGCCTTATCTATTGGCAAGTGGATCTTGATGAGGGAGTAGATATCATGGGAATCTTAAGTCAGCCATTTGCCATTCACTCAAGCGGTTTGACGGCATTCAAGACGAAAACTTATTTACACAGCTTGTAAAGGTCAACGAGTTTTATTTTAAGGTTCAATGTGGTACAACTTCAAGAGCCATAAACCTATATATCATTTGCCTACAGTGCGTTTCGAAATAAAAGGGCATTTTAACTAGTTCAGTCAACATTTAAGGTTATACTGATTTTGAAAACATTATATGAATTATCATTATTTTTCTCATTTACAACTAATTCAAAATGAAGGCGTGATATAAAATAGGATTCCCTGGATTCTTTATAAAATTAAGAGAAATTCCATTTCATACGAATTCGTCTGGAATTGGATCGCAAATGATTCCAAATGATTCCATTTCCAAAAAATGTTTATTATGATGATCATTTACCTTACAGTTTTGACACGCACAGTAAACATATTTCTGTTGAAGGTAGTTTTTGGTATCTTTTGTTGACGAAAATGTAGCTCAAGCGACAGACGAAAAAGCGTGTAAATAAAATGCACACTAAACAAGACTTCAAACTGTTTTGGCCACCAAGGTGGATGGTTAAGAGTTTTTTAACTGAATTAGCCGCCCTCCTTCTGGGTTGCTTTTTTTATTGTTGAAAAGTTTCATTAGCGAGCTATTCGTGCAAGTTCAGGGACAATGAACATCGCACTCTAAAAATGTTTATAACAGAGAAGTAATTATAACTTAGATGGGTATGGCGCGATGTTTGTGTAAAACCAACGCAGTTGCCGTGAAAATAATGACTGAAACCAATTTTAGGGTCTAGAGTTTCAAACGGAAAAGCTGTTTGCGATTCTGGTCTAGTAAACTAAGCAAATAGAGCTCTAATGATTTCTAAAGTATAAGTTATATAGTTAGTTTTCCTTAATGTTTGGCCACAGCAAGCCACTCGCATTATTGCATCATTATATATTTTTGTAAGCAAAGTATAAAAAACTAATTACCATTAAGTTGTTCATCATATCTTATCATGAATGCCGAGGTTGCCAAGGTAATCAGAAGAAAAACAAAGATGTTTTATCTAGTCATAACCCATTATGGCATTGTTGTAAATTCTTTTGGGAGCTTAAGTACTTTTTGAATTACTCGACTCTTTTTTTAGGCGCCCGACCTCAAGCCGAGGTTCTGTTTCTATATTGCCTCAATGCTCAACCTTAGTAGGCTAATTAATAAATTTATTGCATAACATTATTTCAATTTTTGCAATTAACAATCAACCAACGACTGACAATATACAATAGGTTGCTGAGGGTCTCTCTGTCAGTTACCCTAGTGAAGCGAATAATTATTCACTGACGCTCGGCGAAGCGAATGAACTGTATGGTAAATTGATCCATAAATGATGGTACCCCCACCGAGTCACTTCATATAATTATATGAATAGTCAGTCATACAATAGTCGCATTATTAGCGCTATTAAGTAGTCTACTAGGCCCAGCTTTCAAGTCTTTACAACTTGTACCTTGCATTTCGCACATTAAACACTAACCTTTTGGGGTCAGAGTTGGGGGGTTGCGCATGCTTAGTGCCAAAAGCCAGTAAAAATTTAACTGCTCGTTACGGTTTTGATGATGTGGAGAAACTAGCCAGACGGAAAGGTTACAAATCCAAGTCATTGGTTCAGGGTTCTTCTTGCAAATCCATATCATAAAGTTTTAGACATCTTGGGAAATTTAATTTTAATTAATGTAAATTATTCACACAGTCCTGAGACTAAAATTTATAATAACAAAATGCTAGACAAGGGCGACTCTTAAAAGAGAAATATTGGCCGAACCGAATAGTGCCAGAAACACAATATTCTCTAAGGTTCCATGCCGCCAGATTCAGCATCGATCTTGTGATCATTATAGATGGGCTGCAGTAGTTCGCGGGCTGCCTCGTGGTCGGCCTTTCCCAGGGCCTGAGATCTTCCATAGAGCTTGATGTACTTCTTCTCCTTGTCGTGGACCAAGTAACCACCTCCCAGGCCCTGGGTGCACAAGCCCATCGCCTCGGCCTCCTTCTTCAGTTCATCGTAGACGTCAACTGGGGAATGGGAAAGAATATAGTATAGGGTCACCCAGAGATCATGGGAACTATTCCACTCACGATGGTACTTGGCCTTGGCATGGCTACGAATCACCTGCTTGGCACTGCCCATCTCCCCATGAATGTAAACGTGGGCCATCATGTACTTGGACTTTCCACTTTCCACCTTGGCCACAGGAAAAGCGACTAGACTTCGCATAGGCTTCTCGCAATATTGACGAGCCACTATTTTGGGGGAATCTACCAATCTAAATCTATTTCTCATTCTTTGTTCAACTCACCTTGCATCATTGGACGCCAGACGGGCTTTAGAAATTTTCCAGCAAACTCCATCTCAGATCAGAAAATCTATTTTTCCTGTTTTTCAAATTAAGTATATTGGAAGTGGACCTATTTGTGAACTGGTTGTCGGTTATACTGAGAATAAGCAGTGAGTAACGTCAAGTCTAGAGCAAGGACGATGAGTTTATTATCAATGCTTACTAAGGTTCTGGAGAAGTACTATGACTTCGAGTAAAATAAAAATAGATTTAAAATCGTATGTTTTAAAATGAGCGCCCTATATAATTTTCATTATAAATATTCTTCCAAAATATTAATAATTTAATTTTGTTTGCTAGTTACAGCCAATCGTGATAAGGAACATACAATTACGCTGAGAATGGCATAGCTAAATACGATTTGGATTGCATAAGAGCCTTGGGATTTTCAATTGAGTGATTCGACTGCTTACGTAAAACCTCCAGTCGAAATAATACAGTCAAGTTCTGATCGTCACAGAAACTATCGAGATGAGTAAGCTCCAAGTGATTGTACATCCCGTGAAGAAGGAGTTCCAGCGCAAGAGCTGCGGATTCGACCATGATACGCCCGATGATTTTGTCAAGTCGCAGGTAAGGATTACTTCACAGGATGGGTGAATTTAAACAGTTCAATGAAACATTGACGACAGTACAAATAGACGCGTCCTTGGGTCTCCGATAAATACGCCTACATTCGGCACGCACCTGAGCAGGTGTGTTGGGTACTTTGTTTGTTTTTCACTCGGGCGGCGGGTCAATGTACATGGTGGGCATTTTAAAGTGTAGGCTGTTTTAAGCACTAAGGTTGTTGGGTTTTGCTATACAGAATTTTAAGAGATTTCTATAGGTCTTAAAAAAATATTACGCAACATGAAAAATATATTTTTAAAAATGTCCGCTTTAGGTATACAAAAAGCCCAATTTATTTGGTTTTCCTGATTGGCTGTTAACCATATTTAGGTTTCACTAAAAAATATCGCTCTTAATAACTCACCCTCAAAAAATGCCAATTTGTCCATAAGCCTTAACCAAATCGAATCTCCTTACCAAGGGTACAAGACATTGGGCGTTTTACCATTTTGTATGGGACTTACCTTGAGCATATTTAATGACTTCTTTTATTCACAGTATCAATAGAAAGAGGGGTCTGTTTGGGTTAAACTATATACATATGCACAAACTGATATATATATGTATATGACAGTACACTTTGACTTGTGTACACCGATTGCTCTTGCATTGTAAATTACTGTATTGAAATATTCATAAGCATCAAGCCGTTACAAACTTTGTGGTAAGCCAGGTAAAAACAATACTTTAAACATGCGACAGGTACAACAAAATCTACTTCTCAGTATTGGTGCCCTTTAACCTTTCTGAATTGAAATTTGGAAGAGGCGCACTACTGCCATATGGAAAATAAGATCTAAAATTCACACGAGCACCTCTAGAAAAACAATAATACATTGAATTAATTAATAATAATTAGGTTAAGTGCAAAGTAAAAACTAGTTATAAATTCATATGAATATTCAGGTTAGTTAAATGCACTACTACTTAAATTAAAATATTTTTGTAATTTACTATCTCTTGAGTAAAACTATTTTATATTTTTTAATCCATTCTAGTGGCAGTCATGCACAAAGAGTATGGCGTATTTATTTTATCGCTGGTTCATGACTCTTTTCTTTGTGGTCGTGGTAATTATCTCGATGTGGCCAGAAGAGAATGATGACAGCAGTTACTGGCTATATTTTATCTACATGACCAACTGGGGCATATGGATGTGCATGTTAACGAACGTATTGGGTGCTGTTCTAGTCACCATTTGGCACTATCACCCAGAGTATGCGGGTAAGTTTTACAAGAAGATATGCATTTATATATTTATTTATTGTATTTGTACTCCCCAGATAAACTCTTGAATGTTAAGAGTTCCTTTAGCTATTTTCGGCTTTATTGGGGAACGCACATCATATCACTGGTTCTGTCTATTGTCATCACCATTATCTATTGGAGTCTTCTTTACAATGGTAGTTTAAACGTCGAACTCAATTCTCTAGTACCAATGACCGATTTTCTTTTCCTCTAGCTAATGAGAATGCCTTGGACGCCACGAATGTACTTACTCATGCATTCAACTCAATTTGCATGTTCATCGATCTGTGGATTGTAGCACATCCCCTGAGGCTGCTGCATATATTTCTGCCAGTATTATTTGGAGTTGTATTCGCCATCTTTTCGTATATCTATCATTTGTGCGGAGGAATTAACAAGTATGTTAATTGAATATCACACGAAATAAACCAATTGTTTAATTTTACATTTTTTATAGAAAAGGCAAGCCTTATATCTACTATGTGATTGATTGGAGCAAGCCTCAAGATGCCTTTATCACGGTTGTTGGCGTCCTCATTCTATCCTGCTGCATTTATGTCTTGCTTTTTGCATTCTTCAAGTTGCGGTTATTCCTACATCGACGTTGTCGTAACTCCAATTTTGTACTGCCTACCAGTGCTAAATCAAATGGCCAATCTAATGGATTGGATGATAAATCCGGAAATGGCATACAGCACTCGCCCGCGCGCATTTCAATGGTATTGGGCAATTTCGCTGGCTATGAGAATCAGGCCTATTTACCCACCGGCGAGGTCTCAAATAAGAGCTAATATTTCTATGTACCTCTTCAACTTAGACTGTAGTTCTTAGTCAAAATAATTTGTAGAATTTATAACCAGTGATATTATATTTTATTGTTATTATGTTAAGTAAATAAATTCGTTCTGTGCAGGAATGTTGGTGAACAATACGATGTTTAATAATCTTTTCGAGAATTGCGAGTGTCCTTCAAGTGAGTCATTATTTATAGTTTAAGAAAAACAAGTTTAAGAATTCTGATCAAAAATTCATAAAGCTAAAAGTTGGACGAGGATAGAATAAACGTGTCCAATAGCCTTCGGTTTTTTCGATGCGGTTGACACGCCTTTGGGAACTTTACAGTTGATAATTAAGTATTTATTACTGCCCATAGTGGGATGTCTCGAAGTACATATGCACTTAGAAAAACGATGGCCTCTATATTTTGGGTACGAGATGTGTAAATATTTTACTCAGGCCCCTAACCGCCTTTGAATGGCCACATTAGCCCAAATAGGCCCTGAAGGACAACCAGTTGGAGTTAATAAACCGGCAAGGACAGGTTTAGTTCTGACATCTATTTATAAATGCTAGCGAATGCCAGAAGATTTTCAGAGTGAGTTATATCTAATTATACCAACAAGTTATTTGATTTTTTTATTAAAATAAATTTATTGTGAAGAAGCACTTCAGCTTATAACTATAGTTAGATGTAAAAAAAAAGAATTTATCAAGTTCAATATAACAAATCTCATTATTTGTGTTACTTAACTTAAACTTAAACTTTGTTCTTACAAATCAGAGTAAAGAAAAACAGTATTTTGAGCATTCTTTAGATCAAAGCGGACACAAAGTTGGTCAAGCTTGAAATGTATAATTTATTTTTATTTAACATATATATTACAAAAATATCTAAATATTTTTTAAGGTTTATGGAAAATGCAATATAACAAAGGTTTGTCAAATTTTATTTGGTCGTAAGTCAAAGAGTAAACAAAGTTTGAAATATTCTTAAAGTCACTGAGATGTTTCACAAGTTTTTATTTTTCCCACTCATACTTGCTAACATTTTTTTGTACCTATGAAAAACATTTCGTTTTCAAAAGAAGTATAGGAAAACACGTTTGAAATACAGCTTACAGTTACAGTTTTTTTTACATCCAAACACATTTTTTATTTAATTTCCATATTTGCATATTTAATTCGATTGATGGATAATTTCATAACTTCGCCTCCTGTGGCGCAGTTAGCGCCCAGCAAAGAGGCTCCTTAGTTAGTGTCCTTAATCACAGATGTTCGATTCAAGTTGCTTAACCCTAAGTTTGGCCGCGCCCGTCTGCCATTGTGTACACACGTTGGCCAAAACGCGTAGCCTTAATTAAGTTTGAAAAAGGGGGATTTAATAACGAAAGGACCCGCCCCAAAGGGCCCCAAGGACGAGCCTGACACTGTTGTGGTCATTGGTGGTCATTGCGAAGGATTTACTTCACGCATAAGTTCGAAAAGGAAACCCAGGTCCCATTGGACTGCTGGTCAGGTGTGGGTGTCAATGTCAATCGGTTGGTTGTTGGTAGTTGGTATTTGGTAGTTGGCTCCGGTCAATTCGGTTCTATATATGCTGTTGTTATCTTTGTTGTGGCCGTCCTTGTGTCGACGGCACATGACATGTCACAAATTCCGAGTTCCAACAAATTAGCCGTCGCATCTGTGGTTGTCCATGGATCGATATGAGACCAATTTGATCGATATGAAGTTTCCTTGAGCTTTGAACTTCTTGAGTGTCCTTGGTCGGCCTATTCAACAATTCAGTGTCAGCCTCAGGAAAAAAGGAAACCCCAGCGAAACCAATTCAATTTTAATTGGACACAATTTTGAAATTATGACAGCTGTCCACACTTTGCGTGTTGTCCTCCCCCAAAAAGTCCGTATCATTGAACTGCAGCTAGAACTAAACTAAATAATTAACGCCAATTAAAAGTGTGAAATATTAATTGAAAGTTCGCCCCCAGCACATCAGACAGTCCAGTGTTCTAATTCCCATCTATTGTACGGAAAATCCCACCCCCATGTGACTACTCCTGGCCCCCTCCGGATTTATCAATTTGGGGCTCTTGTCACTGTGTGGCGGAATGATTGCGCAATTTCTCCGCCATCAAAGTCATGAAAGCGATTCAGAATGAACACATACCTTGTGGCAGACTCATGATGGGTGAACACTTCGCCAATGTACCGTAGGACACTTTGCTAGGATTACTTAAAAGATCTTCAGATTAATATAGTAAGGTAATTAAATATAATTTTAAAGGATAGTATTTTAAAAGATAAGCAAAGAGAAACAATAATGGTTCTAAGCAAAAAAAAATATAATGTATCAGTAAAAGTATTGTATTATTTATTAAGCTGTTAGTATTTAACATAAATAAAATTGGTCTTTGAAAGAAATTTATTTTTCGTAACATTACCCCCAGATCTTATTTTCCTTAAGAAATAAAAATACTCCTGCACAATATATCATTTTAACTAAACAAACTAAACAAGTATAAAATGAAACTACATTTTTATATAATTATAAGTTTAAAAAACATAACATTCGAAATAAGACTTTTTATATATTCCGTTTTTATTTTATTCATAATAACTTAGGATTATTTTTGAAATTATATAAAAAAAGATATAAACTACATTCGATGCAATATGTTTTTTTATTTTATCATAATAAATTCTTTAGTATTAAATTTCCACTACTCTGCTATGTTATTCCACAATTTTTTCAAAATTTTCTATAACCTGTAACTATTTTTTCAAAGCACACAACCTAATACTTTGCCTCTTGAATTGAACAGCTGCAAGTCAGAGGATTTATTTACACCTATAAAAACAGAGGCCGAACTGACAACAGCAAACAATATAGAGGACAGGACACCAGCACGCCAGTACTGCCAACAAAAACCGGGAAAGCGCTTTAAAAACCGTTCCACATATGCGATAATACACATATATGAACCCATACAGGAAGGATGTATGAGAAACGCACCGCTGGCTCCAGGACACAGGACACTTTGTTTGGAGCGCATAAACAAATGGCGGCCCATGAATGACACGGACATGTGAGGTGGATTTTGGATGGTCTGGGAGTGGAACTGAGTTAGGAGCTCTAGGGTCGTGCGTGAGACTTCCAATGGGGCATAGGAAATCCCGACCGCCATAGAGCTAAACCAAGTCCACCCACGCTCCACTGGAACTGCATTGGTGGTACGAGCCTGCTGGAACTCATAAAGTATTCATTAATTGGAAAAGTGACCAGGGGAACCGGGCCTCGCAGCGCAGAGGTAAAAACCGAGTCAGTTGTCAATTTTGAAACTCAGTTTCGTTTCGGACGTTCGGCGAGGCGTACGTGCTCGGTTTGTTGAACTATTGAACTGTTGAACCGCTGAACCCTCGGAAATCACTACTATAAATCGGCGGAGTTCGCGGTTAATGCAGGAATCAAAACACCAAAACCGGCAACGTCATGTAGTTCGCTGTTGTGCGTGTTGCCGTCAATAAAACGCGAGAACAAGTATCCCAGAGATACCAATAATAAATGTACACATATTTATAATATATACACATTGAGCGAATACCATTCACGGTAGCCATGGACAGACGCAGTTATAGAGTGCTAAACATTTGTGGAATTTTACCATTACAACACTGTTTTGAAAGTTTTTAGAATCTTTTTTTTTTAAGTATTAATCATTTTAAAATAGAGAGAGTGAGTGGGCTCGAGTGTTGGGTGTGCGGTAGGGAAAACACAATTGCGAAAATTCAGCTATACTGGCCACCGAATGGATAATGGGTATTTGTTTAGACACAGGTGAGTAATGCCACATGCAGGAGATTTGTAATCAAAGATTAGCAACGCCTCTCCACGGCCAAAGATAGTAAAAAGAACCCTAATGAGTCGCGCAGGTTGAACACGCCAGGGGGAATATAATACCAAAAACTTTTCATTAGTTTTGCTAACAAGAAATCTTCTACAACGCTTCAAGTTAAAGAATATCTTTTAGCTGATTGGTTCCGAATACTTAACATTTTGAGGCATACTTTTGGGATACAGAATGACCCATTGCAATTAACCCATCGAATATACAATTATTTTGACAAATACATACCTTAAACAGATTAGTTACCAACATTTAAATATTGAAGAAACAAGAAAAAATTATAACTTATTACTAATTTGTTCCCAATTACTTGGATATAATACACAAGCCACTGCTTTTAAACCAGTGATGAGCTTGAATCACCCACAAATTGGAGAACACCCTCTTTTTTCAATATCAAAAAGTTTTTATTACCAACAATCCTTAATCCCGGTGACATATTCAATTGTCTACAATTCAAAGGGACAGTTTAAATTGAAATTACTGCAATCAGTTGTTTTGAAATTCATAAAAAACAATTATCCATGACAACACGACTTTGTAATGCATATACGGATATGATTTTACATGTAAAGGACGATATATCGAAATCGAGACCTTGCCCAACGCTATAATTTGTATCGGAACTTGGACTCTTTGGCCTCCATGGCTGCCAGGTCCTTGGACATGTTCGTTGACCACCAAAGCTTATACACATAAATCCTTAAATGCGCGTCACTCACAAAAACAAAAAGAAACACGACAACTGAATAGGGAAAAAGGAAATCCCCGGGTCGAAAAGGGATAGCAATAATAACAAAACATGTCAATTAAATAAAACTGCAGGAAAATCAATAAAATTGTCACAGAACCGAGTGGGTTCTCTGGCTGGAAAAACGTGAAATCGACTGAAAGTGGGTGGATTTATATCTGGGGCTATAGGATCGCTATTGACTACCTATGCCACAGCTGATTTTCCATGAATGAATTCGCGGTGACGCCATACTATGTAATACATATGTACGGTTCCCATACAATTAAATAATTGCTAAACATGTTTTAATAATGGGGTTTGCGATTTGTTTCGATCCCTGGTTCCCTTGCTGCCCATCGAGTGCGTGTGTGTATTCTGTCCCTAATTTCCCACTTCTGGCAAATTGCTTCCGGCCTCGATGAAGGCTGGCTAATGCCAACTTGGCACGTTACGGCTGCCCTTGCCTTTCCCCGCACCCGCGTTTCCTTGTGCTAACTTGCCAACACATCCGGTTTCCGGTTGAAAAATTGCTGCGCTTTAGCCGGGGGTCAACTGTTGCTCTGGTCCCACACGCAAATAAAGAATCTCTCGAACTACCTGTTTAAGTACCTAAATTGCAAATTCGTGTTTTGTAAATTTTTCTTATAAATGATAATCGATTTAAACTATACTGATTATAAAATTGTATTTTCTCTTGAAAGTTAAGTACTTCCTATGATTTCTAAAGTATAAGATCCAGTCCGGAATTTCAAGAATTCCCAGACTAAAGGAAAAGCATATCATCTTTGAATTGTTATGATATTCCATAGTTATATATATTATATGGTTATATATTAAAATATTTCGTATTTGTCTCTTTCTTATTTCAATATCATTATATATTCCGATCTTTCAGATGCCAGCGCGGCACAAGATACCGGCGAACCAGGCAACGATTGGAGTCTTACACGGAATCGAAATGCTCAAAATGCTGGAGATTTAGAGGTCGCCGCGGCGGCGGGCAGGTTGGGTTCTACCAATGTCGGCGGTATCGATATGCAAAATGCTGGAAAAATCAAGTTCGATCCGCCCAAAGTGCCAGTGATATTTGTTTTAGGCGGCCCCGGTAGTGGCAAGGTCACCCATTGCGACACCTTCATGCAGGAGCGACGCGGAGTAACGCACATCAATATGATGGATCTGCTGCAGCAATATGCAATGGGCAATGGTAAGAAGAAATCTATGGGGTTACAAATGACTTACATATAAAGGTTTATAAAAGTATACAGTGAAAAAAGTGACCTTTCGTAATTAATCCACCGAATATTGTTGCATACTTTTAGACACCTTCTTAAGGGATTCCGTATAAAAACATGAACTTTCAAAATGAATCAACCGAATTGTGTAGCATACCTTTAGACACCTTTATAAGGCATTTTTGAAATGTATCTTTTTTTTATTTTGAGAAACTAACAATATTCTTTCCCCATTGTAGACATGCAAGACTTTTCGCAACTATCGTCGAAGACAGTCACCGAGGTGCTGATGTTGGAAATGAAAATGGCTCCAGCTGCCAAAGCATACCTGATATCGGGATATCCACGCTCAATGCGCGACGTTGTCGAGTATTCTGAGAAGGTAATTTCCAACTACGCACAACTAATTTTCACTGTCTTCGCCATCAATTCTTTTATTTATTATGAAGCCATTTTGTGTTGCCGCACACTTTATTTGCCCGGTAAATTGCTGCTGAACTATTTGAACTAATTACCTGGCAAATGGGTCGCCGAAAGTGTGTTTATTCGGCCATAATTCCCATGGATTTACAGTTAGCTCCACACGTTCCCTGTTTATTATATAAGCAAGTGCTAATTGAACCGACTTGGAGCAATCGGTTCTCAGGAAGTCCCAAACGTCTAGTCACTTACATATGGCGTTAGCCATGGTATGTAGACGAAACACTTGATAAGTAAGACAAATTTGGTAAACAGAAGACTGAACCTTACAATTTGGTGGAATAACTAAAATAATCTTTGATTAATTTGATATTTCTTTCTTTCTTCCAGATTCAAGTCGTTAATGGCGTGATTCTAATATCCTGGCGTCAATCGGTTCTCCAGAAGCAAATCGATTATGGAGCCAAATTAGGTCATGTAGTACTCTCCTTAGCCAAAATGGAATTGGAAAATTTCTTCAAAAATGTGATGCCAGTCGCCGATTATTTTGATCAGAGCGATATGTTGTTGGCGGTGAGTATTTCGTGAAATAATCTGGAACTTAGGAAATATAATCTATTGTTATTTAAAAATATTTTGATGTTATGTTATAAAATAGATAAGATATCTTAAATATAAATATTGGAATAGGACTTCCAGGTTCCAAATATAAATAAAAGCTAAGAACCAATTTGATTAGGCAGATTAACACCATGAATGCTAATGGAATCCTAAATGAAATCTAAACGATATTTTTAAAGTCAATTTTGACTTCTTTGACTTTAACTGCAATGGATTATACATGAGTATAAAGATTCTTTTGGAAATAACAAGATAAGAAATATGAGTTTTTTCAAGGGACATGCGATTCTCTTTTATTTTGCAATAACATCATTAAAGATAATAGTACAAATACAAATTTATAGAAATTCGGATTTATTTTAAATTATTTTTGTATTATTTCCCCAGGTAAACGGGGAGCGTGCTCCCACAGAGGTGTTCAAAGACTTTCGCACCGCTGTCCTCGATATACTAAGCACCCTCGAGAACCAAGAGGCCGCGATGAACGGAGTTACAGGTATGGGCAGAGGGATACATGATATACCCGGCAGTATAGTTAGCGTAGACACCGCACCAAGTCAAGCCCAACAAGGGACTCAAATTGCAGAAGACATCGCGACGAATGCCTCCGAAACCGCGGGAATCGTTTTGGGTAGAGATTTGGCCATCGATGGGCCCAATGGAGCCGTGGCAGCCCTGAAAACGGGAACCACCAGTGCCGATGATGACAGCGGTGTTGTGGTCACCCAGCAGCCAAAGTTTCGGCCAGATGCTGGACCGGAAGAATCGGGTCTGCCACCCATTATCTGGGTGATCGGCGGTCCGGGCAGCAACAAGGCCACTCTTTGCCTCAAGGCCGTGGGACTTAATCCCGGCTGGGCTCACATCAGGTAAGCTGAAATGGATTTCTCAGAAACAGATTAATTAAACTCAAATCTACTTTGATTTTTAAGTGTCGGTCGCCTTTTAAGAAATATCACCGATTCTGCACCACGTGCCAATACGGAAAGCTTCGCTGTCAAGGAAGCTTTGGCCGCTGGGGATATGGCCCCAGAAAAGTCTCTGAATCAGCTACTGGAAACCAATCTGCGCCAGTTGCGAGATAGAACTGGAATCATCATAGATGGGTATCCCAGGAATCTGCAGCAAGTCAAGTACTTCGAAAACAAGGTGAGATATGGGGTGGTATCGTTAACACTACAAAAATTATAAGTTCGGTAACTTTTTTTTGTTGTTCTATAACAAACTAATTGTAAAGAAATTTTAAATATTAAAAAATTTTGATTTGTTATATTTGGACTCCTAACTCTATTTATATTCTTATGTTTTAGTACAAACAAGGACCGCCCATCATCCTGCTCGATTGTTCAAAACTTCAGTTAGGCAGAGGACGTATAGATGACACGGTATCCTCATTTCGGCGGCGTTTGGAGCTCTTTCGAGAGCAAACCCTGCCCATGCTTAAGATACTGGATACCAGCAATCGTTTGCAGATTGTAAGTTGTCGAAAAAAGATTGTGAAACAATATATTCATGAAATCCCTTTATTCCCTAGGTCGATGGTGACACGGATAGTCCATCAGTGCAGCGCGAATTCGAACGCCTCATCCGTAATCATATCCAGCGTCTGTTGAACAAAACCGATGAAACGGATGAAACAGCCACGCTAGGCAATCAGATGATGCGAAACGAGCAAACGGATGCGATTCTCCACGATCTAGAGACCAATGTCCCGGGAACCGTGCCCACCATTAGCCACCATGTGAGCATGATGAACGGTCATCTGAAAAATCGCGGAAGTGCCTTGGGAAGTGGGAAACATCATGGGCAGATGATGAACGGACATGTCCCGGGTAGACCCGGAACTGGACCCGTAGCCCAACCCGTACCCGTCGATTTCCGGCACATGCTCGAGGAGGCCGAGCGATATCCCGTCGATTCGTATATGTAGACGGTTCACGGGGATCTCTAGTGCAGTCGTATATTTCACAGTTTTATAGTTTTCTAATGGACCTAGACTAAGCTAGATTGTTAATGCTGGTTTGTTGAATACTCGAAGAAGGCGGTTCGAGGGACCAATGCGCAAGTTAGTCCGGCTATATTAAGAGTTAGAAGAATACAATTCAATATTTTAAATCACTAGAGGAGTACCGACTTAGCCTAAGAGTGCCTTCAATGCAGGCACCAATGTAATTGAGGGGTAGAAGTTACCTTGTACGATTTCAATAAAAGCTAAGAGTTAAAAATTTTACTCAAGAAATTAAAATTAATTTTTTTTGGGCATTTATTAGATTGATTTGGTATATTTAAGGACCTCTTTTTTCGATTTTGTATTGGATCACCAGATTAAAATTTGTCGCTTCATTCAGTGAACTTCTTCTTTTTTAAATTTCTCCATTCCTTCATATTTCCATCCAAGTTATCCGGATAACAAAAGCAGAACTTCTTGGCCGTTCTATCACCTACGCACTTAGAGTAATTATGATAGTTGATCATGCTACTGACATCCGACATTCTGAAATCCACCATATCATTGAGATCCTGACTGTAGCGAATCGTGGCCTCGAAAACTCCACCAAGAGGATAGGTGCGTATCCTAAGGCTATATGTTTTGACTTGTCCGTCAGTGCTATCGTCATTGACCAACTTTCTTTCGACGTAATCCAGATCATGCAGTTGCAATCGCTGGCAGAACCGATTGAACTTTCTCTTTAGCATCCAGTTGTTTATGTGGTACACCAGAAGTTTGCCCAAAAAGTAGGAACTAACATCGTTCGGAAGGAGAACAAATTCGTTGCAGGTGCACCAATGCATTCCAATTCCAGCCTCCTCGCAACTCCGATCTTGGGGTATCAGGTGAAACAGGGACTGACTGGTGGGACAGAATTGTAATGGAGCAAGTTCCTCAGAGCTCGATTCGCTAAGCTGAAGTATATGCCTCAGGGTATTGTGCAAGTCAAAAGGAGAAGTAAGCCGATTGCGATTGAGATTCAGATTTTCGGCAAACTTTGGATATGTCTCTTGGAACCATTCTGGCAAATATATATGAAGCATGGCAAGACGTTCTTCGAGAAAAGTATCAGGCAACTCCACCAGGTCCCCTGCCTTTTGACCCTGATCACTTAGCAGTACCACAATAGACCGCTCAAATACCTGGTGCTTTCGCATTATCTCCAAATACTCCACGAACTTTTCATCCAGACTGATGGAACCCAGCTGGTAATTACGGGTAAAAGTAGAGCTCCAAAATAATCCGAAGGCCGGCTGATCTAGCTCCTCAATCATCCGCTGGGTGAATTGCATGCAGAAGTCGTACAAATAGGAGAAACTTAGGCGTCTACCCATACAGTATTCAAAACCGAATCTTCGGAATGTACTCATTGTTTCGGAAACGACCGTTAGCAGTGAATGAAGTTGGTAATCGGTGGGAATCTTTAGAGGAATGGACGAACGTAGGATGTCTTCGGCAAATGCTGTTGTATAACCCGATTCCTTAAACTTTTTCCATATCAAGGGAAACCGTTTTAGGCACTTCTTATCGGATTGTTCGCCAGCAAAAATGGCGCAAAGGTTGGAAAACACGGTATCTCCCACCTTGTTGTAACCCTCCATTTCAAAAAATCCGAGATCTTTTACATATTTTGAGGTTTTCGGCATAGTCCGCTTAAAATTTATTCGTGAAAGACTGTCTAATCCCAGCATTATGATGCTAGGCTTTTTGATCAGTGACTGGGACTCTGTAATGGATGTCCTGTTAAGTATCTGCACCAGGGGAAACGCATCCTGCTGGAGAACCTGTTGGGGTTTTTCCTGCTCATGACAATCCGCCACGATGCCATTAGATTTCCAGCTTAAAACCACTTCTTTTTCGAAACTCATTCTATGTTAAACAACGAGAAGTTATAATGACAACTGTTAGTTTAAGGTGGAATATATGATAAATAACGGCAATCAAATTAGCGCTACTCACAAAAACAGATCAACTTCTATAACTTTACTTTTATTTAAATTTGTAATATAAAAAATCAATTCGCATGAGAGGTATTTTATTACTCAAAGGCTCTTTAACTCGAACCTATTTTGGTGACCGATTGTTTTTAAAGTTAAAGAAGTTTGACTGTGTGTTTTATTTCCAAAGGCTTTACAAGAACCATCTGTTTTGGCTTAACTGAGGATTATTTCTTTATCATCAATATGCTGTTGTATTTTTAAATCTAGAAATAATTAAAAATTAAATAGAAGCCTTACTTTACATACGCGTTTGTTTCCGCATTAATGTAGTCGGCCACCTCTCTATAATTGCAAGTAATTTTTTCAATAGGATGATGGGATAGTTCCGGTAACGCAGCCCTGTTCACATTTAGTCGATATTGCTGCAATTTGGTATCGTACTTAAGCATAAAGAGATCACTTTCGTTGGTGCACCTCTTGTATTTCACCGGCTGGAGGATAGCTAATGCCTCACTGGAAAAAGGGTCCACATAGGGCATACTGCACTTAGTACTGCTAACAAAATAACGCCCGGACGAATTTTGTATTCGCTTCTTGCGTTTCCTTATCCTTAGAGTTTCAAAATCTTCGTCGTCCGCCGGAGGATATTTCTCTAATATATCTGAACTTTCTGTTTCCGCTACTTTTCTCAAAACTTCTTCAGGATTGGACCATTTTCGATTTAAATGTTCCGTTGATTCTTGTTGATACTGAACATTTGATTTAGCTTCGAGCGAGGGAATGTGCTCAACGTGGCTTTCTGGCTTGGCAGAACTATTATGATTGCACCATATAAACACCAGAAGTAGGGAAAAGAAAATAATAAAAAACTTTCTAATCTTCAGCATGGTTTTTCGTCTTATCATGTTTAAGAACTCTACCTTAAATTTAAGTAAATGAAATGTTCGACGTTTAGAAAAATGGTCGCTTGATGTGAAAAATTTATTTTTTAAAAATATCAAAGATCCTGGAATAAAAGCAAAACTTATAGACACAACTAAAAAAGATTTTTAAAAATAATGAGTTTTATATTTAGCTTCATCATAATAGTCGTCCTCGTTCTCATGAAATTTATATTTAACTTTCCTCTCCTTTGAGGCCGCCCGTTCCCCAAGTTTTAAAAACTGGTCCTTATAACACAAGCAGAATTTCTTCGCGAGAGCGTCCTCCACACAATACGAATCGTTGTGATACGAATTGAGGCGACTGATCATATCCATTTCAATGGTCACGACATCATTGTCCGCATTGCTATAAACGATAGATCTAAATTTTGCGTTATTTGTTTTGGTGGTAAAGAGAATACGATAGGTCTCAACATTATTGGGAGATTGCACTTCATTTCCATGTCCATCGAAGTACAATTGTCGATCGGCCTTCAATACTTTGTTTAACTTGATGCGATGACAATCGCCGTCGACATTTAGCATCTTCAAATACCTGTTCATTCGATTCACAGTCAACTTGGTAAGTCTTCGGATAGGAAGGGTGATTCGAACAGTCACAAATGGCTTGCAGGTGCACCAATGATCGGGAATACCGGCATCCGAGCAGCTTCGATTACTCGGCAGCACTTTCAAAATGGAACGACAATAATCACATTTGACGCTTTTCATAAAATCAATCCTCGGACGAATTTGCTCGATAATTTGTCTAATACCGAGATGTAGATCGTAATTAGAACTCAGGCGATTTTTGTTTAAAATCAGGGCCCGTTCCACCGATGGATAACGCCTTCGATACCAAGATGGTAGGTATACGTGCAACATGGGTTGCCGCTCCTCCAGAAATCCAGTATAGTGCTCGGCCAAAGGTCCGTATCTGGAGCCATGATCACTGAGGAGTATCACAATAGATCTTTCGAACAGCCCGTACCGCTTGAACTGTTCCATGTAGCGAGCAAATAGGCCGTCTAAATTGGCACCTCCACGAAAATCGTCGTGAGTAAAACTGCTCGTCCAAAATAGGCCAAAAAGCGGTTTCGGCTGCTCAAAAACAAAACGCTCTATCAGCTGTTTAGCAAAATCGAAGACATAACTAAAGCTGTGCCTTCTGCCCACGCAATATTTGAAGCCAAAATACTCCACCGTTTTCAGAACCTGTTCGATGACCATGAGAAAGGGTCGCAAATAGAAATCCACTGGGGGATGCTTGAAACCCATTTTCAAGTAGTTAAAGGTGGATATCGAAGACAAGTCCTCGGCATAGGCTGTTAAATAACCGGCGCTGTGAAAGTGGTTCCATAAAAAGACCAGGCTGTCCAGACAGCCGGACACTCGCACATCACATTGGGGTCGCCATTGCCTCGGAGTACGACCCGTTAAAATGGCCATTAAATTTGGCAGAGTATTGTCGCCAACCTTGTTATATCCCTCCATCTCAAACCATCCATTCTGACTGACGAATGCCGAAGTGAGGGGCATGCTACGCCGGAAGTTCATGCGGGACATACTGTCGATCCCAAAGAGAAAGACACTGGGGTACTTGGCACCCCTTTTTAGATCGTTCTCCTCGTTTCGATTCTTCAGATGATGAACAAACGAGAAGGCATCACGCTGCAAAACCCGCGACTTGTTCCTCATCTCATGGCACTCGACTATCACACCCAGAAAGTGACTCGGCACTATCCAGTCCTGATGGAAATATTCCGGAGATTTCACACTGAAAAGCAAATGAAATTACTTTAATCTGGCTTTTACTCAACAAGTTAAAAAAGTCAAAAAAAAAATTTTTTTTCGTATCATAAACTGATATCATTATCAATAGTATTCCTCAAAATATTATAAAAGAAACTAAATCAATACTCACTAAGCAAAAACATCGGATGCTCCGGGAACTACCTCAATATATGTGCACCCAAAATCCGAAAAATCCGCAAAGTGATTTAAGGATACATCCATGTTCAAGTGCAGCATATAGTGTTTCTTCTCACGATCGTAGATAACGCTGACCAAACTTGGCTCATCTGTGCAGGACTTAAACCTTAGGGGTCTCAATTCAGGGAACCCCTTTACAAACGAATTGACCCTTGGCATCTTGCACTTCGGACTAAGGACAAAGAACTTGTCGAGGACATTTTTCGCAACCACCTTTTTAGTTTGTTCAGTAATGTTAAAAGTGATGCGTGTTACGGGGTCTATATTGATATGCCATGTTTTATCTATAGGTTTTTCTTTCGAGTGGTCTGACCTGTGGTTCGCCAATATAAAAACCAATAACACGAACACCATGCATAAAAATAATTTTCGAGTATTATATCGAAACATATTTGTATTTTCTGGGAATTTTCAAAATGACTTGCTTGCTAGGTCTATACTCACTTTGTCCTTAAGTTTTGGGATACATTTTAAGATATTACATATGTATATCCTTTTTATAACGTTTGATCATTTTCAGATTTAGGCATATGCATTTATAAATTTTTTATCTGCTTACAGTTCCAAGGAAGTTTATTTGATATCATAAAAGTTTGATTCACAGATTTCGGAAATTATTGGCAGGGGTGTTATTTACACAGCGATGTTTATACATCGAATATTTCTTGTAATCAAATTTGCACTTCAGTAAATAATAATAACCAAAAATAATAATACTTACCGCAGTCTTTATGCCTCACAAATATAATAAAATATACATAAAAGGGCTAGTTAACATAGTAATCATCAAAAATGTAAAACTTTATTAAACTTAAGTCAATACAAACTGAACATCGTTTTCCATCTATGTACATATGTTAACTCTTGTTTTAAATGTTTCGTAATTTTCCACCTGATTCTATCTCCTTTCCATCTCTTATCGCCTTGAGATTGCACATTGTAATGTTTAAAAAATTCTTTGTTAGCGATTGTTCTACACACCTTGTCTTACTTGTCAGAGGCTGACGGACTTCCGGATCGCTGGTCAATGAAGTTCATTAATTTAAGGGAAACTTCTTGTTCATCTGCTGATAATGGCGCTTCCGTAGTTCTGGGAACAAGTCTTGAAATCAGTAAAGCGCGTAGATGGTTCGTGATTGTTGCTAACTACATGTAATGATATTTTTATCAAGCCTTATGATTTCTAGCTCGTGCCAAAGTTATGCACTACAACGACAAAGTAATATAGTTCAATTATTGCTTATCACCAAAGTACGCCCATTTCGTGGCAAGCGGTGGGTTATATAACAACTTGTATTTCTTGTTTTGGTCAACATTTTCGATGTTTCTTTTCACTATATTAATCATTATTGAAAAATAATTTATTAATATAACACATAAAGGTACATAATTTTACTAAGATTTGTTTAAAACTGAAGTTTCTCTAAGAAATGGTTAGGACTTGAGGTCATTAAAGCAAATGCAATACAATTTGCTGAGCTTGTCATCGATGCAGGTAGAGTCGTCCTTGTACGAGTTTGTTCTGCTGATTTTCTCCACATTCACTATAGCTTTCTGGGTGGAATTATTATAGACTACGGTGGCCTGGAAATCAGCACTATTTTGATTTACTTTGAACTTGATACGATATACGGCGGTCTCCTGCTCCTTCAGTTCTTCGGAAAAGTTGATATTCAGACCCATTTTGATCTCAGTCTTGTGGATATAGCTCAGCGTCAGATTGCTGCAAAGCTGGCTGAGATTCTTATGAACAAAATACTCGTTCATCCGATCGATCACAGCATGGGCAATGGGCCTTGTCCACCTCAGTCCTGTGATGGGCCTATAGGGTTCGCAGGTGCACCAGTGCTCCTCGATGCCCGCCTGCGAGCATGTGCGATCCTCTGGAAGGGGATAAAACAGCGACTGGCAGGTGGGACAGTCGAAAGACTTGGGTAGTTTTGGGCCATCTGGGGTACCCCCAATCTCGATGATGTGTTTCAGTGTATTGTGCAGATCAAAATTGGAACACAACCTGTGCTTATTTAGTTCGAGTGCCTTCACGTAAGAGGGATATGTATCACGAAACCAGGAAGGCAGATAAATAAACATCATGGGAAGCCGCTCCTCAAGGAATCCATCCTTCAGTTCTGTTAATTTGCCAAATCTGGTACCGTGATCGGCAAAGAATATCATAATCATTTCCTCAAAGTCCCCTTCTTCTTCAAATTCGAGCAGATCCCCGAGAACCTTTTCCTGCATGGCCGAAGGCATAAAGGGATCATCGTGACTGAAATGATTCGACCAGAACATTCCCCAAATGGGTCGTTCGTGGACAAAGCGGTGTGTAAACTGTCGGCCGTAGTCGTATATATAACGATTCGCCATCCTACGACCCAGGCAATATTGCATGTAATCGTGCTCCGGCAATCGATACACATCCATCTTGGTCTCCAGAGCACGTAGAATTGGGCGAAAGTAGAAGTCCATGGGCTTTTTGGTGAAGCCGGGCTTTAAGTAGTTGAAATGATTGGAAGAACTCTCGTCCTCTGCATATCCCGTCAAGTAGCTAGCGTTCTTGAAGTACTTCCATATCATCGGCATTTCATCCAAGCAGCCCTTTTTGTTGGTATCACACACCTGTTCCTTGGCCGTATCAGCCGAGTATCCACTAAGTACAGCAAGAATATTGGGAAATGAATTGTCGGCCACCTGGAAGAAGAAAATTACCATATCATGTACATTTCAATTCTTTTTTTTATTTTTAAATATATTATAAATCACCCTATAAAACTGGTTTAGTTTAGGTCTTCAAATAATATCATTAATTTCGCACCTTATTGTATCCCTGCATCTCGTACCAACCAGGTCCCTGTAGGAACTTAAAGACCTTGGGCATGGTGCGTCGTAAATTAATTCGCGAAAGCGAGTCAATGCCGTACATTATGACACTTGGTTTTCTAGTGCCCTTCGGCTTTATAAGGTCCTTGGACAGCGGCCGATATTGAACGAAAACAAATGCATCTTTTTGGAGGACCACATTTGGATCCTCAGCCGACTGGCACTCCACGATCATCCCCTCCACATGCTGAGGCACCTCATATCCATCGGTAAAGTACTTTTTCTCCTTCAGACTGCGCGATAAGATAAGTGTGTTTAAAAATCGGCTTGCTATTAGGGGAATCACCTTGTCTTACTTGTCATAGGTATCTGCTTTATTCCCGTATTTGATTTCCCGGTAAAAGCAATTATATTCCGCGTCGGTGAAGTTGAGCATATTCAGAGCAACTTTTTCGTCAATGTGCAAAATATGTCGATTAATGTATTTGTTATATGAAGTTGTTATAAGATCGCTCTCATTTGAGCAGGTGACCAATGTTTGCGGCTTGTATATTTTCATTACATCGTCGTTAAACGGATCCACATAGGGGATCTGGCACTTGGAGGTTTTCAAAAAGTATAGCTGTCGTTTCGGCGTGGTCGCATTTTGCGATAAATCAGTATTCGGAATTGGCTTAAATTGCGTTTCCCACGATATATTTGATTGGTGTAAAAAAATTAATGTTAGCAAAAAGTAAAACAGTCCGAGGAACTTGCAGACCGATTGGTTGGTATTAAATCGCGACTCCATGGTGTGCTTTGGTCAACATAAACGACCCAACTGAACAAAAATTGCTCTTCCCGAAAAAATATCCCATGTGCTCGCATTCGTTATCACGTCTAAGTAAATACACATTCCAAAATGATTTCAAGCTGTATATTCGTAGGCACGTCATGTCATCTTCATAGAAACATTGTTCTAGGAATTTAAAAAAGTACGCGTAGTTAGACATCGGAAATTGAAAGTACAACATTTATTAAGTTTTCGGACTTCTAATAATTAATTAAGAAATCAATTAAAAAAATTGTTGCTCATTAGTTTTTCTAAAAACAATTTATTCTCATCAAATTAATGTGGCACAGTTTTCGGCCATTCAAGTAAGCATGAAATGTTAATCATACTGATCTGAAACGGGTTGCACTTTTTAAAGCTTAATAAATTCCAAACGGTAATTTTTATTACAAAAAGTGTTATAGATCAAAAGTTGAGGAATGGTTATATAGTTTGAAGTTAAACCAATGTTAAGAGACTATTTATAAATACGTAAGGTAGTTTTGTAAAGTCGCCAAGACCCTAAAACCAAACCTATTTATACGTAGTAGTCGCCTTCGCACACTGTCATGGTGCGCTTCGTCACTACGTGGACTGCCGTCCATAGTGATGGCCGAAGAATCTAATATACCCTTTTAATCTACGAATAACGGGTATAAAATTGTGGGCGCCACCAAGCGGACATAGCATTCATTGCACATAAATACCACTATGTGGATGGTGAACTAGCTAAATGCGGATGGAGACCTCGCTAAATGAGGGCTAAAAGCTGAAACGCAAGCGGTGAAGCTTAACAGGGTTGTTATAGATGGCGTAAGCGCTGACAACTGTTGGGCCAAACAAGTTTTGATAGTTGAAAAATATCGATAGCATGCAACGTATTCAGTTACCGCTTGAAATAGTTTTGAGAAAGATATAACATTGACCTTAATCACGTCATACAAAATTCGGAGGAGTTCGCTATTAATCCGTCAATAGTTATCTTCTCTTCCTCTTCAATTCCAGCAGAAGAAGCGGGTGTTTTGAAAACATCGATAACATCGATACGTATCGATTTTGTAAGGAAATACCACGATATAAATATTTATTTTTAATCAAAAAATATCGATATACTGATATTTTGATATATTTTTCACATACTATCTCACACGAAATTCGGAATCCAACTGCTCGAGTCGCTGGGCTCCCTGTCCCCACTCGAAGTATCCAAGAAATACATAAACCGCCGGGAAAAATACAAACTGTGTTGGTTTGGAGTGAAAAATTAGTGCAATTATAATGTAATTTCTTTTAATTTCTCTGTTGAAAGCTTTTTATTCGGGGCGCTAACGCGTTTTTCCGTTTTTCGTTACGATATTTGAATCAAAGCAAAGTGCAAAAGCTCGCGTTGAGAATGTTGTTAACTTAAATAGACAGAGACAGAAAAGCAAAATTCGATGTGGAATATTCGTTGACAAAATTTCAAAAACAGTACAAAAAAATACAGGAAATACCCCCAAAAAGGAGGTAAAGTTGTCAAAATTTTACAGTGTTATGCAGAGAGTGGCGTGGGGTGTTATTAGCTGGTGCTGCTGTTTCTGTTGCTGCCTCCCCCAATTCGTCGTCTTCCCTTCTCCCCACGATTCGTGAATATCCACCAACAATAATAATAACAACAGCAGTGTGAAACCACAATTTAGGTGAGTCTTCCTCTTTTTCCGGCCTCCCTTCGCCCCCTACCCCCACCCATTCAATATTTTCCTTCGCCACGTACCAACAAAAACTGTGTAATTGTAACGGCTCTCCCGCTCTCTCTTCCCTTTCCCCCTTTCTTTTTTTGTAATGCCACGGAAATAGTCCAGAAATTTTTACCCAAAAACTTGATTACGCAGTACACAGTACATCCCAGTGATATTTTTCGATTTCTATGGGTTTTTAGTAGCAAAATGCGTTGGTTGCTTTTATTTATACTCAACACATTCACAAAAATACCGAGAGAGAGAGCGCCCTAGAGCGAGATGCACATAGAAAAGCCGCCAAAGCACAAGTGTATACTGGTTAGAGCGAAAGAGAGAGTAGATTTCGAGAGAGCCAGCGCATGCGCTTGGAAAAGTGGGTGGGAAGATGGGTGGGGGCGGTGGTGCAGGTGAATGCTGTTGCCGTTGTAATATCAATGTGTGTTTGTGTGCTCTGTTTTTGTTGTGGTATGTGAGCGCGGCAAAATCTTCCTACACCGCGCTTCCAATTCCAATCTAACTAACTTGGCTTAAAAGAAACATACTATTGACGTTGCTTTTTATTTTTAAACCGCCTTTTGTTGTCATTCTTGGTGACGTCATTTGAAAAACTCGTTTGTTTGCCCATTGTTTTTGATGACCAGCGGGAGCCTAGCCCAGATCTCTAGGTCTCAATTTCCAACTGGAAGGTTGCTTTCTACCGCATTTTATGTTTACTTTTTAATATACATATGAACAAATGTATGTATGAACAGTTCGGAAGCAGATAAGCCCAAGTATATGTATGTGTGGCTATAGATATGCGTATGCTAGTGTATTTATTTCTCTGATATGGTTTTGTTGACTTCACGTGGATGTTGTAGTTGTAGTATCAGTAGTTCTGTGTCAACTCTAAGAATCTTGAATGGAGGAAAGAGATGGAGACAGTAAATTGCATATTACCGCTATATTTAGCAATGATCTTCGATTCAAAATAGAAGGGTGTGTGTGAGAGTGAGAAGAAGATATGTGGAGAGTGGTGGAGACTGAAAAACCCAATCAGTTCACGCGATCAACACCAGAGGGCGCCATGGTAGTGGTAAACAAATAAAACGGCTTATCAGAGTTCAGTATTAACGAGTTAAACCAACCAATAATATCGAGTATGTAAAGTAGGCTTTTTGAAAGTCTGGAAAAATGCAAAAGGAAGAAACCAAATATTCCACTCTTTAGTAAGGAAAATTCATTTATCTTGTCAAGTAATAAATAATCCCACATATTCCTAAATTATATGGAAAACCAACAGTCAATATATTCGACATTCCTAGAAAGTTAATTGATCTTGTTATACTACACAGAATCATTACATTTCTGTGACAGAAGCCTGTATCTGGATATGCGTACGTTCTAAGCACCGTATCCAAGTTGCTTACCCCAGTTCCTACAGTCCTTGAGATACACATTTTTCGATAACAATTTACACGAACAAAAGACGGCTATAGAACCAAGAATACTAATCCGTTTTCCTTCACCTCCTTAATGGCATGACTTGCCCTATATCCTGATATCTTCAGCTATTTTCGTTTCCGTTTGACGAGGCCCGCCCAATGCCATGCGATATACCCCTACACCTTTATCCATACTAGGTGTACACCTTTGGCGCCCCGATAGAAATCTAAGTTTGGATATTGCCTGGGTGAAACTCTTTAGCCGACATGCAAATGTGCCATAAAAAGCACTCGCCTTCTTGACTTTTAAACTTTAAAGTCAGGAAGAGGAAATGCATAAAGCACAGTCAGGGGACGCGAAGGGGTTAAAAGGGATTAACTGGAGTCCCAGCTCAGGTCCGAAATTCTGCAAAGGCACGCCAACCGTTGCTTAGTTGTACATGGAAAAGGTTACGAATTTGCATAAAATCGAATATTTACATGTGTTCTTCAGCATACCTTCATATATGGCTGTAAGTACGAGTGTAGAAACGTGTGTGCGTAACACTTTTGATGATGGTTCAACGTCGTAAACTCTCTAAGGGCCCCAGACCAATAAAATACATTTTGTGCTATGTGGGCAAATGAGGGAACGCCTCTAGAATGTACAATTTATTAAAGGAGTAAGTTATTTATTAGCGCGTATTTAGGATTAGACTTGTAAGATGAAGAATTTGGCTCATCCTGATTGACGTCAAGATTGCTTGAGATCATCCATTTCCATACATACGGCATACTTTGGCATAGCCCTGGATAAACTTCAATTCAAATGTGATATCCTAGGACCAACTTTCAGTGCAATAAACTCGATGGAAATTATGTCATGTACACCCTTTTGTTGTCCATAAATATCCATAGGGACGTGACTTTCTTACATTTCGTAAGAGTGTTACCCATTCGAGTTCCCTCCTCGGCTCACACTTTTCCATTGTTTATTGGACTGCGGATGCCAGCCCTACTGACGACTTGATAGAATGAGTGCCTGACTGATGGCTATATGCATATTGATATGGAAGCCATCACCTACATTTGGCTACGGCAGAAAATGTGGAGCAAATAAGGCGGGGAATTGTGCTTAGGGGAAAAAAAGGAAGGAGCAGGCTGGCAGACACTCATAAAGTTGGTAAAAGTGACAAAAAGAACACATGTTTCCACTCAATAGATATATGTATTTCTTGGTACGGACGAAATGAATACATGTATGTAGAACACCCTTTGCGGAAAACATCATTTACTGCCATCCAATTAAGGCAAAGTCAGGTTTCGTGTGCAAGTCGGTGTGGGCGCTTTTGTTGCCAACAAACGGAGAGAAATAATCATTAAAATGATACAATATTGTGAAGGGGCTTGGGCTTTGAGATGCCCTGGAACACATTCTAAATTCTGCTAATATCAGAATCTTCAAATTGAAATTGTACCCATATAAAAATATAATTATAATACCTTACCCCAGCGAAACCTTGGTATTCGAGCTTGATACCTTGAATTGAATAAAATGTGGGTCTTCCATCTAAACTGTTACCCAAAAAAAGATTTAAAAACTTCAGATGCCCCTTCGATTCAATGTATACTCATATATCTCTGATCTAAAGGAAAACTTTTCGTATGTTAATAACTTAAGTTTCTAAAACACCCCTGATTTTAAAGAGTAATAGGTATGCTAATAACTAACAGTACAAATTAAATTGGTTAATAATGCGGAAGCTCTAAACCCAATATGTGTGGGCTAGACAGAAGTGATTTAAACGCTCGACGAGAGTCTTACCACTGCCCAACGATATCAAAGCCATAATAAATTTATCGTTTTTAATGTTTTTGCAGTCGCCAAACAGTCGTCGTCGTCTCCGTGCTCCCGTGCTTCCGTGGCCTGATAGTCTGTCATGATGTTGGACGATGACATCTCGGATCTGCTGGTCTGTGCATCGGAGATGCAAGAAGGTGGGAGCTCAACGAACTTTTAACAGCTCGACATTGAGTGATGTGGATTATTATTTTCTGTTTGCAGACCGCTTGTACTTTGTGGCCTTCAAGAAGAACATCAAGCCAAAGAACACGATTAATACCCACTACTTCAGCATTGATGAGGAGTTCATCTACGAGAATTTCTACAACGACTTTGGTCCCCTGAACATATGCATGCTGTATAGATATTGCATGAAGCTAAACACCAAGTTGACCGCCAAGTGCCATGCCAACAAAAAGATTGTTCACTACACCTCCATGAATCCGGCCAAGCGACTCAATGCGGCCTACCTGATTGGTTCGTATGCAGTAAGTGCTCCTGGAAGTGGAAATTTTATTGATATTACTTTTGAAATGGTTAATCAGTTACAGTCAAATATGTGCCTACATTATTCTTGCTGAAGAATTCGCGGTTTTGTTTACTGTATCGTTTTAACACGGACTTTATATCTCATTAAGTACTCGATTTTCTTAAAATTTGTTAAAGTCTGTATTTGACGTTGTAAAAAATCTATCTTCATTATTATCGAATCCACTCTCAATCTATCTAATAACAGAAACAGATCTCTGTAATGGTTAACTCTTTCAATTGCTCACAAACTTAGCGAAACTACATTTAAACTAATCGATTTTAACATTTCCAGATAATCTACCTAAACAAGACGCCCCAGGAGGCGTATAGGCCGCTGGTTGCTGGCGAGATTCCCGCCTACACGCGATTTTGTGACGCCAGCTACGGACCCAGCAGTTTCAAGATATCACTGCTGGATTGTCTGAATGCTGTGCACAAAGGATTGCAGGCGGGATTTTTCAATTTCAACGACTTCGATGCCGAGGAGTACGAGTATTTCGAGCGCGTGGAGAACGGCGACTTCAACTGGATTGTGCCGCAGAAGTTCATAGCGTTTTGTGGTCCCCATCAGAAGAGCAAGACCCTGCCGAACGGATATCCGTGCCATGCACCCGAGCGCTACTTCAGCTATTTTCGGGATAATAATGTCACGACGGTGATTCGGCTAAATGCCAAGGTCTATCACGCATCTTCTTTTGAGAACGCTGGCTTCGATCACAAGGATCTGTTCTTTATCGATGGAAGTACGCCGAGCGACGCCATCATGAAGAAGTTCCTCTCAATCTGCGAGACGACAAAGGGAGCGATTGCGGTTCATTGCAAGGCGGGCCTAGGACGCACGGGCAGTCTGATCGGAGCGTATATCATGAAGCACTATGGGTTCACTGCCCTGGAGGCCATTGCCTGGTTGAGGCTCTGCCGGCCGGGATCGGTCATTGGACATCAGCAGCAGTGGATGGAAGAGTAAGTATTGGTTTATTTGCGATTGATTTCTTTAACTAACTCTCCTTTTCTTATGGCCTATTTCTTAGCAAACAAAGCTGGCTGTGGTCGGAGGGAGAACGAATGCGCCGGCGCACTTCGCTGCCCATCCTCCAGCACACGTACGGAATCAACAGCCTGGAGCTGAAGACCAAACTGGCCTCAGCTGCCTCCGATTCCGCGGAGCATGTGGATCTGCTTCTAACCCGCGTGAAAGGCATTTCCCAACGTGTCGATACGATGCACTTGAACGACCAGGACAACCTGGACGCTGCCTGTGTGGATCAAACAGAGGAGGAGATCTCGGAGCAGCGGCGATTGGAGCGAGACGAGCGAGCCCTCTACCAATCCGCTGAGGATCCCAATTGCAATGGTAGCGATGACAACGATACGGACACGATTAGTGCACCAGCGGATCAGCCGCTGTCCTCAGGTTATACCATATCCACACGGCGTAGGAAATCCCCGTCGGGTGCCAATAAGCCGACGGTTATAGCCACATCCCTGAGGCGTCTGGTCAATCCCAACGCAAATCGTAGTGGGTTGAGTACTGCCACTGGAGTTTATCCTGCTCCTGAGGTGGCCAGCTGCACGGAGAAGAAGTTGCGCAAGCCAAGTGCAAATGTCTTCGAGGCAGCCCGTCACACCATCGCTTCCACTGTCAGGATGACTCAGACGGCGCTGGAGAAGAAGCAGGCGCAGACTCAGGGCGACAAGCTGAACCAGATTAAGGCGCTGAGGAGGCACCACTCGCGATCCGTCAACGTGAACAGCAACAGGTGGGTGTGGTTTAAAAATAACCTAGGATTGATTTCATCAAACATATTTTGTGTTTGGTAAACATTTATAACTGGCTAGACTTATTTTGTTTTAAAATGTACATATGTATTTAAACAGAACAAAATGTGTTCCCCAAATGTCTTCTAAGTACTAACTAGACATTTTTTTATTTATACCAACAGCGAACAGGAAGCAAACTTGAGGCATACGAGGGCTCGATCCCAGCCCTTCCGGAATAATAGCAATGGAGTGGTGGTTGGGAATCCAGCGATGGCTGCCTTAAAGGCGGGACAACCTACTTCCTCATGTTTGCCAACCAGCACCGCGGCAGCTACTCTGTTGGCCAATAATCTGAATAACAACAACAATAGCAGCAGCAGCAGCAATAACAACAACAACAACAACAGTAATCTAAGCAACTCCCTGAATAACTATAACAACAACAACAATACCACTAACAATATTTTGGCCAGTTCGGGGAGCTGTCGCACCCGCAGCCTGGCGATCTATAGCAAAAGGTAAGTACAGGATAATGCCCCCGAATCCCAGAATAACCTTGAACTCGAAAACTCCACGAAAAATATTATCGTTATGTGTTGGATTTGTATTGGATTTGATTTGATTTCGTTCCGTGTGCGGCTCTGCTTTTTAGCAATTTGTCTTACCTCTTTTGTTCCTTCGATGCCTTCCAAACCAATTTCCTTTTTCTTTACACCATCCCCTTATCAGTTGTAAATATTTTATGTATTTAAAGTATATATCCCGTCGAACTTTTTTACTTCCTGCTAAAATGATACAAATTATAAATTTTAATACACAAACCTTCTTTGATCTTGATTTTTAAAATATTTCTTAGAAGGGACGGATAACACATTTTTAAGTGAGATTTTTAATTTTATAATTAATCGAAAACATTTTGTTCTTTAAAACATAGTAAACTACAAATATTAAGCATATAATTTACATTGAAGAACTCTGGGAACGATTTTATTAATTAATTTTATTTAAATTAAACAATCTTTTCTATATTGATTTTCCAGTCTTAAAAGTTCGACTGCACTTAATATTCTTAATTATTTTAGTGTCCTTCTAATGTTATGCACCAAGTTAACCCGAATGTCGGTTTTGTACACCACTCCCCACTAACAATCAAATATCTTACTTTAGACGCTAATCTTAGTTTATAAAGTATTTCTTGTACTTATTTAGCATTTTGCATTTCTGTTTATGGGCATGCCAAAATTATAAAACATATTTATTGTTGCGAAAAAAATTTTATTAATAAACAACAAAATATCAAAATTATGCCGAAAGCTTGCGAACTTTGTTTGGCCGTGTTTTGGTTGCTTTTATTTGTTGTGTTTGTATTTGTATTTCTTAGGATTACTGAGTATGTTTTAGTGTACACATATATCTTTGCAGAGTTCTTAAGATTTTTTACTTGATTGAAAGATTTAAAAAAAATGTGAAGGTTAAAAATTTGTTTATTTTGGCTCTGCAAAGGTATACATATCTTCGGCCCTCGAAGCTTCCCGCAATTCTTCTTTTAGTAAGACTCTTTGGGACTCACACTGAACCCGTAACCCCGTACACCATCTCTCTCTTTCTCTTCTCTCGTCCTTTTCCCCCTCTCTCCCTTGGCTTTTCGCTCCTTGCATCTTCAGAATGGAACTGAAGCACTTGCGAAAGGCGGAACAGCAGCAGGTGCAGCAGGAGCAACCCATGCTGCCGGTGGAGAAGCAGCTCCTCCGGCCATATGCCACCATTAACGAGAGCAAGATACCGGTGGTATCCAGTGGTGGTGCCGGCAGCTCGGCCACCATTCCGCCCACCAGGGGCAGTGCGGCACGCACCTCCCATCACCACATGACTCTCCGGGGCAGATCCCGGATACGTTACCAGCGACCCAATGCCGGGGAACCGGCTCCGGTGGCTGCCCAAACCCAACCGTGCACCGTGGCCACGGCTAGGTATTACCGGGACGTATCGGCCATACCCACTATGGGTAATGTCCTGGGTGGTGGTGCTGGTGGGTCGACCTCCTCTTCTGCCTCCTTTAACATTGCCACACGCTCCGCATCCGCCACGCTCGATCTCAACTCCAATCCGCTGCCGAAAACCAAGTTAACCAGCCTCAACAATAATCCAACACCCACTCCACCTCCTTCCTCCAATCCTGCAGACACAAGCCGGCTTAGTGGGCGTGGCAGTGCCGAGTTGCAGGCGATCATCGAGCACGGCCTGGTGGCTGGGTCGGCCAAGCGGAACAAGCGCTCGCTGAGCTCCACGCGTCTGGACAAGGACAAAAGCGACGAGTACAACACGAAGCTGCTGAGGAAAACAGCAGCCGCAGCGGCAGCGGCGGCCACAGCAGCATCATCCGGAGCAACTGCAGCGCAGGCCACCAGCGGTTCCATCAATGCCACCCACGCCTCTAACAACGCCTCCACAACCGCCAGCAACATGAACAACAACTGCAAGTACAACAGCTGCAGCAGCAGCAACAGCGGCAGCTTCAAGCTCTCCCGCCGCCTTTTCGGGGAATCCGGATCCTCGGCATCGACATCCGCCTCGAATTCGGGGATCCCCACGCCCACGGCCCCGCCCTCATCCAGCCAATGGCACCAGCATCTGGCCCGTGGCGTGAGTCGGGTGTCCAGCGAAAGGGATCGGGAGCGACAACAGCAGCAGCAGTCCCTGGACCACCAGCAATCCAATCTCAAGCTGCGCAAGAAGATCAGCTACTGAGCAGTTGTCCTTCCTCCCTATGGTTATGTAGTTATTATTTTGATTAGTAAATTGAACGTTTTCCCCGCAGACTACGTGCGGTAGTGGCAAATGCAATGATTTGTTAGCTATTCCGATGCAATCAAATTTGATGATTGACTAGAAAACATTTAACTTATTGTTAAGGACTATCTCATTTATACCCTTACATTTTTGTAGGCAACATTTTCAAATTGTTATGAATGGTTTTCAAATTTATTGTATTAAATTGGTCTAAAGTGCGTACAAACGAAAAAAAACAATACTAGTTATGTGGAAGGTTTTGAAAATAAACCACTTTTTGATTAATTAGACAATGGGATTGTTAAAGTACTGATAAGAATTTATATTATTGAAATTTTTAAATATTACCCTGTTTACAGGAAGATCATGATTTATTTCGATCACTTAAAATAATTTGCCACAGTAATGCTAATAAAATGCGAACAATTATATAAAAATTGGTACCCCGTTTACAAAAGCACTGTATTTATTTTACATAGGAAAAAATATTTTATAAAATAAAACACGCTGATTAACTCATGATATCAATTTATAATTGATACAGCTGTAATAGGCATTTATTTATTAGGGATACAATTACTTCATAGTCCGGGCATACAGTAATGGCAAATATTGTGAAAAAAATTAATTTTACTTACATATGTTCCATTTTAAAAACCAGTTAATTTGGGTTCTTGCTAACATTATTTTCTGTTGACTACTCTTAGGACCAAATAAATCGAATAAATTCATCAAATTTGATTAGCATTGGTATTAGAAGTCAGCGCAGCGTCGACTCCTGGTTTTACCATCTCTAAATTACGGGGAAGTCCCCATCTCGAAAGTATGTTTATTGGAAGTGCCATTTTAACATTTGATACTTTATACCCCGTCTCATTTTTTTTTGCGACTAGCTTGAATCTGTTTTGCCTTATCATTATTGTACAAAGTTAACATAGACGTTGAGCAAAGATCTTGAATGAATCACTTTTTCATGTTTTAGCCCCACAGCATCGGTGGGAGATTGTATTAACCGAATAGAACTTAAGTAAAAAAAAAACAATTATGTGCATTATCTGAACTTGTTTAGAGTGTAAATACGAGACAGTTTACTTATTTGTAAGCCGACCTAGTTAAAAATAAATGTTATATATACCACAAAAATATATTGGAAATTATAAGTATTAGATCAACATCACTCCGAAATATTCTATTATCTCCTCGAAGATCTTACTTTCAAGAGCTACAAAGACCACATCAAAGTCGCAATTCAACTGGATACACAACAGGGGTTCCATCGATGACGACTCCACGGTACTGATTGAGGGTGTGATCTTCAAGGCGCTCATCACGCTTAAAGCCTTATCCTTGGAACTGGCGTACTCATCTGAACGGATGACCTCAAAGGCGGCCTTCTTAAGGGCGGGATAGAAGTTCTTGAAGTAGTTGTGGCGATCACAGAGGCGCAGGCCCGTATTGTCAACGCTCCCGGCATCTGTGAGCTCCCTATAGGTGTTGAATTTCTTCCTGCGCTCCATCTCCAAATCCTCCAGAGTCTCGTCAACATCGAGAGCCTCCGTTGGCTTGGTGCTCACAACCTGCATTTTTTCCGGACGCATATTATCCGCTTCGTTGGAGATCACGGCCAGCATTTCGATGGCCGCTCGCTGGCGGGCATCCTTCTTTTTATCCGACTTTCCATACCGAACTATGGACGCCACAGTGCAGCAAGCCACGAACTCTGGGGCATTGGGTGTGCCGCTCTGCTGCACGATCTCGATGGTGGGCAGTGGCATCTCGTGGCGGACGCAGTAGTCACGCAGCTCCTTCAGCATGTCCCGATTCAGGTTGGTCAGCTCCTCACACAGGTCCCCCACCGATTTAGTTTCGCACTCGTCCAGCAGGTTGCCCACGCCGGGAAGCTTCCGGATCTTTCGCAGAATGTTGGCAGCAGCCAAGTGCTTCGCATCCCGCTTGGAGCGACCTATAATTGGACGAACACTTATTAGTTATAGTACCGGGATATCTGGTGAAATTACCATTTCCATAGGCCTCGATCTCCATCAGAACCACTTTACAAACGTATCCTCCGTCCTCGCCGTCTATGAAATCATACGTTGGTGGAATATTCTTCGACTTGGCGCAGAATTCCTGTAGGGCGGACACGGCAGATTTGTTATCCATGGATTTTAGGAAAAGTACACGTCTTCTTAACGACTATTTCACGGAATATATATATCAGAAGAAATAAATAAAGTACTGCAGTTTCTAATAGGGATGGAACTATGATCACGAGTAACAAATTTGCAAACGAATATTTTATTTCACTAAAACTTATGTGAGGATACAATATGATATATTTTAATCCAGGTACTAGTCTAAATGTCAGAAGTTTGAGGTCAGACCTTGAAGAATACCAAATACCAATGGTTGGGGCGTACTTGAACGCTTCGGCGTATATCGATTGGTTAAATATCGATATTAATGATCCAAGAAAAATGTAACAAGGACAAACTAGATAAATAAGAAATAATCATAAAATCTTATGTTACTTCAAGAGAATTGTTTAAATTTGATGTGCCGCTGGATAGGATTATGCCGATCCTATTTTTTTTTTTAGGAAAAAGACTGAATTTATTACTGAAAAATGATAATTATTCTAAATATATTGCTTGTACATGATTCTTACATTTCCAGCGCATTCTTCGCATCATTTTAAAAATTTGTATGTACTTGAAAGAAAACCTCCTATCTAGTGAAAATCCAATGACACCAGATAAATAGTTTTAAGATTTTTGAAATCTTTAACGTCTGAACTATTTTGCACAATCGAACACGTCACGTTGACACGAGTTGGCATCCCCGAAAGTCAAGGCAACCCTGTTGCTGAATGTATGGCATTAACAAGTGTTGCTGCCAGCGATGAGCAAATGTCACTGTTCCGATTCACTACTTAGGGTTTAGGTTTGAAGGAAATAAAATATAAGAAACGAACATAAGTGAGCATTTCAAGTGGCTAAGCAAAGTTTTAAAAATGTTCCAGCCCTGGCCATTATATGCGACATCATACTTGCTGTTGAAACCTTCTTTTCACCCTGCATGTCCAAACTGCGACTTAAAAATACCTGCTACCCACGGCAGCCCCGTGACAAGCGCTCATCTCTGGCTACAGGTCAGAATCAAATGGAGACGAGTTTTTTGATCAACTGCGGAACGTTTACTGCGTTTCATAATCAATAATTCTCCGCTGGCAGCAAAACAGGACAGAACAGCTGGCGAACCAAGCGACAGCAGAGCAAATAAATCAAATCTAATGTCAAATTCGGTATTAACTACACACTGAAAATCCCAGAGAGCGGAGTAGGAAGTGGCAGTGAAGCACAGTGGCTGCGAAAAAAGTGTGCCTGGCAGCACGGCGAAAACACACCAAAGATCTCGGTTTCGTGTGCACTAATTAGCGATAGAAAGCTCTCCGATCCGCGGGGCCAACGAGATGGAGGAGACCGCCGCCGCATCCCCAGCCGCCGCCACAGCCGCGGGCTGCGACGCCGCTGCCCGTGAGAAGGCCCCGGAAACCGGAGCATCCCCCTCCGGAACCAGTGTCCGATTGCTCATCAAGTCGTCCAACCAGCAGTACGAGGATCTCAATGTGGACTCCGATCTCTGCTGGACGGTCCAGCGGCTAAAGAAGCAGCTGTCCATGGTCTATCCTGGCAAACCGGTGGGTTCTCGAGCTCTTGTCTTTCCTGCTAGGGAGCCCACTCCCTTATCTTATCACATAGTTTGTTATTGTTTATCATCTTCGCTTAGCATACATATGTATGCACGTATTTAGGTGCCCAAAGCTATTTGCGTCTTAGTCGCAAGTACACGTCAGTAGATTGCCTCTCTAAATTATAGCACTCGTCATGCACTTGCGTCATGCACTTGGCCCAAGGTAAATCGATGGCTTGGAACAGGGATTACAATTGTTACGGTTGGGATCTGATAACGTTTTATGGATACGATATCTTATAAGGAATATAAAAAATACCTTATGGTCGTGTGACTCGTTGATTACATCCCACATATGTTTCCTTATCGCTTTATTATATTAACTAAAAAACAGGAAGGAATATTTACATAGTGCACTCTTACTGCACCGGTCCCATAATACACAAAGTTGTTTATTTATGCATAATATAAAATACTTTTTATCATCTAAGAATAGACATCAGCGCAATTTATGCAAACTAACCCAAGTCCCGAAGTGAAATAATGTAGTAAGGTCTTAACTTCTCAATACATTTTCTTTAAAATTGCCCTAGACTTTTTCGTTCTTTCCAAAAGACTAATAATTTCAGCCCCCAGAATATTCGAAATTCATATTTCCATACATTTTGGCTGACGAGAACAAACCATTGTTATCTCTTATGGGAAGCAAGTGAACTGATAACTTTAAGTATTGCGGAATAATATAATATATGTATTTGTATATTTGTCCAATTCGGAAACCACATTTATACTATTACTGAATCTGTTAACAAATTTTTAACGCTATTTCATCTTTATATCCCTCTAGGAAATCCAAGATCAGAAGCTGATTTACTCTGGCAAGCTTTTAGATGACTCCCAAAAGATATCGGAGGTGATTCGCAGCTACAAGGATGTCTACCAACAGCACCATATCTTTCATTTGGTGTGCGCCAGCAAGCAAATATTAACGCCTCCAGCCAAGACTATCACAGTGCCGCCGAAGGCTGCGGTTCCACCGCTGCAAGAGGTCAGTGGGAACGCTAACGAGCTGCGACAACGTCATCCCACACACCAGCAATCGGCACATCAGGCAGCCACATCACCTCCCGTGGTAGGTGGCATCGGCTTGGCCAATCCCTGGGCGCATTTCTGGCAGCAGAATCAGGCGGCAGCAGCAGCCGCCAATGCCAGTGCCAATCCCCATGCGATGTTCCAGCAGCAGGCGCTGATCTACAACGCCTGGATTCAGCAGGTCTACGCCCAGTACATGCAGCAGTTGGCTCTGCGGTAAGTTGGAAGTAGGAAAATGCCGAAGAAAGACATTTGATACGGAGAAAAAAACCATTCAGAGTAGAGTCATCAGATGGGAACTAAGACAAATAACATTTCGTAGAATTAAAGACATATGTTTTGGGAAGAGGGATAATATTTTGACAGATTTATTTAGTAAAAATTGATTATTAGTATTTGATTATTAAGATCTTAAGAAAACGAATGTGTTTATTTGTTTATTTATTAAACATATTTAATCTTTGAATTTTTGCTAAGCAACATATACTACCACATCCCAAAAATATTTTTTTCCCATTTATGTAAATATTGTTGGGACTTACGATTACAGTCAAAACACTTGTTTATTTTTAGACGCTTTTGAACAATATAATGTGCGCAATACGGCTTTGCATTTTAATGATCTCATGCAAACGAAACCCCGTGAATATTCGATTATAAATGTAAATCTTGATATCATGTTATAAGAAAGTTATTTAAAACCCACTTATTATATACCCACAGGTCCACGTTGCCTGGCTCGAACGAATCAGTTTTGCCGCCACTGTCTCAACCCCTGATGCCCCAAGTCCCGCTGAATGCCGCACAACCCGTAGCAGGAGCAGCTGCCCCCGCAGCACAGGCGCAACCAGCCCCTCAAGTAAATGGGGCACCGCAGAACAGAAATTTCCCCAACATCCAGGAGGAACCAGAAATGCGCGACTGGCTGGATAGCTTCTTCAGCTTCACGCGTTTGGCCATTTTCGTGACTGTCCTGTACTTTAACTCCTCGCCGCTGCGTTGCTTACTGGTGTTGTTAATCGCCGGAGCAATCTATCTGTAAGTAAAAGATCTTGTTAAATTCCTAGTGATATTTGGAAGTTTTTTTTGGCTTTGATAATTAGATTGAATAATTATCTTTTTTTATTTGATAGGTATCACATTGGTGTCCTGCGCCGCCGGGAACGCAACAATAACAATATCAATCGAAACAACAATGCTGGTGATGCTGCCGCCTTTGCTGCAGTGCAGCAAATTCAGCGGATGATGGACGCGGCGGTGGAACGAGATAACAACGATCCCCAGGCGGCTAATGAGCCTGGTGCAGTGCCAGCAGCTGGACCTGTTGCTGGACAGGATGCAGTCGATGCACCTGCTGCCGCCGTTCCCGCAGCTCCAGCATCCGCTGCTAATCCAGATGCGGCTGACGTTTCCGCTGAAGCCGTAGCTGTGGAACCACCAAATGCCAATAACTCTGTGATTTCCGTTGTGCGCACCTTTGTCGTCACCTTCTTTACATCGCTGCTGCCTGAGGCGCCGGCGCTCTAGACGATCGATCCGTGGGATATTCAGTGGAACCCAGTGGGCCTTCCGCTAACCAGCTTTACAGCTTTACGGCTTTCCTCTTTCTAACTTCCCGTAATCAAAATGTTATTCCGTTTTAATTTTAATTTGGCTTACCCGAAAGTGTAGCAAAAACAAAATATGTTTTACTAGCTGTAATAATCATGTATATTTATTTAACGTGTGTCAGCCCAGTTACATTTCGTGGCCGCTGCTCCAGTAGTTCGTAGATTTATAGATCAATAAGAACGTAAACTGTGTTTGATGTGAATAGTATAATGATTATGATCTGCACTGAAATCTGTGCCAGAGACGAACCTATGAAACCAAGATGCAATTAAAAATAAATCGTATGCTTTAACACCAAAAACCAAATTGTGAAGTGGTGTTTACAAAGTGCAATTCTTGCTAGCAAAATAATACTTACGTTTTCTACTTTTTTTGTAATTCAAGAAAAATAATTAACCACAAAACTAGAAATAATGATTCGACTGTTTTTCTAATGATTTGAATATCATTAAACTTGTTTTTATACCATTTAATAAAAATGTGTATGTTCTGAAATATTTTGTATCATTTTTTGGGCTAAAAAATGCCGACTTTCTGTTTGTGAAACAAAAATATTGTTTAATTAAATTTAGTTTGATGAATTGTATGCCTGGATTGTTAACTCAAATGCTTAGGCAAATATTGCCCATTAAAAAATATTTACCAAATTTTAATGTTGTAAAGAACGCTCAATGGTTAAAAGAAATCTCCAAAACTGTATAAGAATTGCATTGTGTAAACAGCGCTTGAGGAATTTCCCCAGGGCGGTTCTCTTAATTCTTGGACAGCTCTCTTATCAGAGTGGAAAATTTGTAGCCCAAAATCGAACAGAGATCCGGCTTCCCCACGGGTAAGTGGCAATCAACCATAGCTCGCTCTTTTTCCCCGCTAACGCACAAAATACGTTTCTTTTTAGCTGCGATGAGATGCATGGAGAGCACGGGCTTATCACTGGATTTATGACGGGTTCAACTGCTGATTAGAGGCTGTTTCGCGGGTCGCCTCCTCCGATGCCTTTAGAAGAGTGCCAGAGCTCGGAGTAAACGGATCGGATCAGCACCATCCAAGTGAAGAATAAACGCAACGATTACAATTAAGTTCGCACTCGATCTGCTCGAACTGATCCCACAAAGCTGCCGAAAAATGTTGAGGGCGATTCGACAGCGCGCAACAATCGCGCATCCGTTCACCAGGCAACGCCATGTGAGTTGATTCACCTCCCCAATTGCATCCTCAATAAAAGAATGGTGTTAAAGGTCCCATTCATAAACTAGTAAAAGTGATAAAGATGCTTTCGAGTTTTTAAATTTATTTAATTGTATTCTTATGCAGATCATGTAGTATATTAATATTTGTGAAATGATATTGTAAAGTTTAAAATATGTTATATTTAAATATCCTATTAACATCGGGTTTATTCTAAATGTTAATATCAATCTTTATGTTTTCTAGAGTCGTGTTATTGCTATTCGGCGAGAGGATCAGTCTGTGTGGGAGCGAAGAGCTCCTTTTGGTCCCACCCACGTCCAGAAATTGGTCAAGCAGAATGTCAAGGTCATAGTGCAGCCCTCCAATCGTCGTGCATATCCCATGCAGGTGAGCATAGCTGGAACTTGAAAATCCCGTCCACAATCCATAAGACGTAATTTTCCACGGCCAGTCGGCAACGGATTTATTGAGTCTGCGGCTAATCGCCACTGGAAATCATATCGGTAGTCAGGCCAGCAAGTTGCTGTATATGTAGTACATAATGGCACACACGCCCCCCAAGTGCTGCATCATAAATAAAAACTCGGATGATAAGCCTCTCTATATGGAGCTCTAAATTTGGCAATTGGCTGGCCTTGGAATCGGGTACAAAACAAACGAGGAGGAGAAAAGCCAAAGTTTATCGTTAGAAGCAATGATTCCAAGGAATTTATATACTATATTTAACTGATTTGTGGTGATGATAATGTTTTATAGGGGGCACGTGAGAAGAAAAGATTAATGAGTTTCAAAAATCATAGCTGCAATTAAAAAGTAATAACAATAAAAAAATTAAAAATGCAATCAAATTATAATCAATTAATTTAATAGTTAATAATAATAACTTTATAGAAGGCAAGTAATTAATTTAACTGAAGTACCTGTTCATAAATCTAAGTGATTAGAAAAACAATCACAATTAATTAACACAAAAAACATAAAATTGTTTAAAAATCTTGAGTACATTTCAATATCAAATAGGTAGAAAGGTTGTAACAGAGATAAAATATTTTAATATGTTGAACATAAAGATTACCATGGATTTATGTACCAAAATGATAAGATAAGAGGAATTCTAACATTGAACAATGTTGTTTTTTCCGGTAAAGGCGTACATGCAGGCTGGAGCTCATATTCAGGAGGACATCAGTGATGCGTCCGTGATATTTGGAGTGAAGCAAGTTCCCATTGATGCTTTGATCCCTGGCAAGACCTACTGCTTCTTTTCGCACACCATTAAGGCGCAGGAATCTAATATGCCGCTACTGGATGCTATTTTGGAGAAGGTTTGGAATTATATATTATCTTCATAGAAGTGTTTTAATTAATTTTCAACAATTTCCTTAGAAAATCCGACTTATAGACTATGAAAGAATTATTGACGGGCGAGGATCACGACAGGTGGCTTTTGGCAAATATGCCGGAGTGGCTGGCATGGTGAACATCCTGCATGGCATTGGACTGCGTCTTCTGGCTTTGGGACATCATACACCTTTCATGCACATTGGACCCGCCCACAATTATCGTAATTCATCGATGGCTCGTCAGGCAATCAGGGATTGTGGCTACGAGATCTCACTCGGCATGATGCCAAAGTCAATTGGACCACTTACGTTTGTTTTTACTGGCTCTGGAAACGTTTCCCAAGGAGCTCAGGAGGTGTTCTCAGAGCTGCCCATAGAGTATGTCCCGCCTGAGGTGCTCCGCAAGGTGGCCGAACATGGAAGTGAGTATAATTTAAAGTATATAATTTACAAAGAATTATTAATCCGTAATTTATTTCAGATCAAAACAAGCTTTATGGCTGTGAGGTGAGCCGATCAGATCATCTGGAGCGCCGTGAAGGTGGTGGCTTTGATGCCAAGGAGTACGATGAGTTCCCCGAACGTTACATCTCCACATTCAGCACGAAGATAGCTCCCTATGCATCGGTTATTTTAAACGGCATCTACTGGGCCGTGGGCAGTCCCAAGTTGATTAGCATTCCGGATGCCAAGAACCTGCTTCGTCCAGCAAACACTCCCTGGCTGCCAACTAGCAAGGGTAGTCCCGCCCTGCCGCATCGCATGCTGGCCATTTGCGACATTTCCGCTGATCCTGGTGGTTCCATTGAGTTCATGAACGAGTGCACCACGATCGACACTCCCTTCTGTTTGTACGATGCGGATAGAAACAAGGACACCAAGAGCTTTAAGGGTCCTGGAGTGTTGGTCTGCTCGATTGATAATATGCCCACCCAACTGCCAAGGGAGTCAACGGATTTGTTTGGAGAACTTTTGGCACCCCATGTCCATGATATCATCAAGAGTGATGCAAAGAAACCGCTGGCGGAGGAAGAGTTCTCGTACCCCATTCAGTCGGTAAGAGCTTTTTCATAATATTTTCGTTCAGTGTTATTACTTGAACTTGTTAAACATCGTTTTACAAAGATGAGCTTATTAATTTATTTCCTTTTTTCTTATTGTTTAGACTTAGAGTGTAAAAAGCTTGTAATCTGCATCTGTTATCAGTTAGCTAATTCCGTTCCTCTCTGCTCATTTTCAGGCTATTATCGCAAGCAATGGTCAGCTGACCGAGGGCTTCCAGTATATTCAGGAGCTCCGAGATTCGCAGAGCCACCGGTCGCGTCACAAGATGGAGGGAAGGTACGAGTCGGACAAGAAGGTCTTGGTCCTGGGGGCTGGCATGGTGTCCGCACCCCTCGTTGAGTGGCTGCACCGCGAGAAGGATGTCAGCATCACGGTTTGCTCGCAGGTCAAGGAGGAAGCCGATCGCTTGGCCCAACAGTATGCCGGAGTGGACAGCGTCTATCTGGATGTGAACGAAAGCACTGGTCATCTGCAGGAGCTGTGTGGCAAGGCGGATGTGGTGGTTTCCCTGCTGCCCTACAGTCTCCACAGCATGGTGGCACGCTATTGCGTGGCAGAAGGGACCCACATGGTCACCGCGAGCTATCTGAACGACGAGATCTCCGAATTGCACGAGGAGGCCAAGGCCAAGGGAGTGACCATCATGAACGAGGTGGGCTTGGACCCAGGAATCGATCACCTCTTGGCTCTGGAGTGCATCCACGAGGTGCAGGACAAAGGAGCCGTGGTTGAGTCCTTCGTGAGCTACTGCGGCGGTCTGCCGGCACCGGAGCATTCCAATAACTCCTTGAGATACAAGTTCTCTTGGTCCCCCAGAGGAGTACTGCTCAACACTCTCTCCGCTGCCAAATATCTGAGCCAGGGACAAATCGTGGAGATTTCTGGAGGCGGTGAACTCATGTCATGCCCTCGCAGCCTGGATTTCCTGCCAGGATTCGCACTCGAAGGTTTCCCCAACAGGGACTCCACCAAGTACGGCTGTCTCTACGGCTTGGGCAGGGATGTTCACACTCTGCTCCGCGGAACCATTCGCTACAAGGGTTTTTCCGCTTCCATTAAACCCATGCAACTCTTGGGACTGATTGATGCGGAGCCACATGCTCTGCTGCATCCCAGTGGACCGGATGTGACGTGGCGCCAGTTGGTCATTCACTTGATGGGCATGTCCGATTCGAGCATCTTTTACGAGAACCTCAAGCAGAAGCTGACTGAGCGCATAGGGGATGTGGATGGCATTGAGAGCTTGGGTCTGCTGGATGATACTCCTGTGGTGAAGCTAAACACTCCCCTGGACACGCTCAGTCACTATCTGTCCAAGAGACTGGCCTTCGGTGGGTTTTGCATTTAATTTTAATCATATTTTCCTATGTTAAATTATACATCATATTTTTAGAACGCGATGAGCGCGATCTGGTGGTGCTGCGCCATGAAGTGGGCATCCGTTGGCCCGATGGTCGTCGTGAGGAGCGCGGCATCAACTTTGTGGTTTATGGCCAGCCCCAGGGTCATTCCGCCATGGCGATGACTGTGGGCAAGCCAGCGGCCATTGCGGCTAAAATGATCCTAGATGGTGGGTTCCCGTACTATCCATTTTTATAAACCAATAACTAATTCTAAATTATCCTATCCTAGGTGAGATCCAGGAACGCGGTGTCCTGCTGCCCTTCACCCCCGACATATATCGCCCCATGCTGCAACGTCTGCGCTCCGAGGGTCTGACTGCCACGGAGACCTCCAGATGGTTGAATTAAGTAGTCTGAACTGATCCTGACCACATTATAGACTTAAGTCTTCAACTTTATTTTTTTGGACTGCCCACCGCGTCGGTGTAAATTTTCTGTCTTATTTATCGCTCGGGTTTTTCGTTGTTCGATAAGAAAGTCTTTACGTTATCTTAATACCTAAATAAGTTTTATGACTAGAGCTACTTGAAGTTCGTAAACAAGTTGTAGTTGTTGTCCAAATTGTGAAGCATGTTTTTTTATGTGAATTAATAACGAACTGAGTGTAAATCATTGCCAAAATGTTGATAAAAGATTAAACATTTATTTATGGAAAAATACCAACCCTTTTTCCTTTCCCTTAATATAAAAATTTTACAGGCCTTTAATATACAAAAATTGATTAGCATTATAAACATTTTCAGTTTATACTAGGCCGTGCATTTCAGTTTTCCATCCCGTTTAATCTTTAAGATTCGATTTCCGTTCGATTTGCCCCCTCGGCGCCTGGCAACCCGATCTGCGAAGGGTTATCTCGCGAACTTGAACTAAAATTGAAAACACGGCTTCGATCTAATTTTAGTGTTCTATAAAACACGCGCATAAAGCAGCATGATGATCCGATCGGATCCGTTTGCGGGCGGTCATTAACGTGTATAATTGTAATAAACAACAGGCCACAAATCTCCCTGAAATTATTGTCGCCCTGCCTGTGGAAATTGTGGAGCTTGAGATTGATAACCTCTCTCTGTCGGGCAGCAATTTTGTTGCTCATGGAGTGGGAGCGTTTTACAAATTTTAATTCACATTCATTCAATGCGAAATACACACACAATCGCTTCCCGATAAGATTGTACGGGCTAGTGATGCCAACAAAGCGAAGTTCAGGTTGGTGAATATATTACAACATCAGTATAAACATTATTTCCAATGTTCTATAGTTTTTCAATACTTTTTAAGTCGACTTTTGAATTCAGAATCTCACAAATTTCGTTTTTATATTCCGACAGAATAATAAGCAATGAAATAAAGACTGAGATCTTGGGAAGCAATCTTTTAAAAACTTATATTATGATAGTATCTTAATTTTTTGTACTGCTTTAATTGATTTTATTGCTAAAATAAAAGCTACATGCATTGAATTTCTCAAAAAATGTATATAAGATATGTTTTTATGTAATTTACTGAAAATGGTATGGTAAAAACTTTTTGAAAAGACGTTGCTGGATGGGTTTTTCAGGGGATTGGAGTCGAGAAAACCCGTATCAGTCTGGAAAATGCCCAAGCTGCCATCTCTGGTGCTGTGCGCACTGGGATTTGTTTTTGTGGAACCCAAGTTGCAGTCGGCGTCGTGAATTAAGCGCTAGGTCTTCAGGCCTGATAAGTCCACAGTTCCCATTCAGACGCCGGCCCGTCCGGAATATATATTCTCGTTTTTTGGGCAGTACGTCTGCGTGCTCGTCTCCGTCCGGTTCTTCTTCTTTGCCAGTTATACGAGTGCAAGAGTAACTGTTGTTTGCGTGTTGCGTGCAAGAGAGCGGACAAAGCGATTATTTAATTTACCCGCATTCCGCCTTTTAGCGGGGGCCATCGTGTGAACGAATCCGAAAATCGCATATCTGTGTAGATCCGCAGATGTTATACAATATGCCGGAGTAAACCATCTGACCCATACAAAGGTCAAGCCGATACGCGCTAATCTGACTTCCGATCCAAGTGCAAACTCCCCCATCTCCCTCGTGCCGCCTCTTTCCCTGTTATCATCTTTCACTAACTAGTGGAACAGCAAAAACATATTAGAAAAGTACAAAATACAATTTACAAAATGGGCTGCATGCGCTATTTGTCGGAGGCTCATTTGAGGGGCTTCGAGCGCTACAAGGTGAGTTCTTCAAAAAAGGGGGTACGGACTTTTAGACAAGGCCCTTAATGGGTTGGGTGGTAAAAATCAATGTCCCAATTGGGGAACCCACTCCCCTACTTTAGTAAATTCTTATTTATTGTATATAAAGCTCCGGAATGACATAATCTACATTATCGATTTAACCCATTTTCTCTGAATTTTTCGATTACAACATAGAAAACTTCTAAAGTTTAAATTTAGACGACTGCTTGAAACACTCGACAGATCGTTAAATTGTTATCGGTGCTTGGAAAGGCAAATGACTCTATTTAAATAAATAGTTTATTTTTTACTTATAACCATTTGCTATCTTTCAACAGTGAGGTAGATTAGTTTTAGCAGGTTCTTTCAAAACATAGTCACAGACTAAAAAAAAAATGTTATAGCTAAAAAGTGTTTAATTCCGCGTAATTTACGTTAATAAGTAGTCAAAACCTAATTATAAAATTCTTTTTTTTAAATGTTTAGCTTAAAATAGTATCATACCATCATTAATGTTCATACTCGTTAATCACAAAAATAAATTTTTTTTACACCCGGAGAAATTTGTAGTCATATTAAACTTCGTTTAATAAATTATTCTTTGCTAATTCCAAAAATGTCAGTCAAAAGAATATTTAAAACTTTAATATAAAATGCTACGTACAAGGTCTAGATTTTTATTCTTATCTAATCAGCAAACATTGATCTGATCCCGATTAAGGCAAACATTTCTCAATGTGTAAAAACCTTGTCTTATCGGACTACGATTCATTCTAGTTCCGGTTGGTTCGCCGACCAGATTAGTCTACATTTAAATCCATGCCGACCAATTAATCCCGTTTACTGTGTCGAAATTTTTAATGAATATTTTTACTTGTGTATGTCATCAATTAGGTGATAATCAGGCTAGCTTGAACTATCAAAATTTGTAATGAATATTTTTAGTAGTGTATGTCATCAATTAGGTGATAATCAGGCTAAACAAATGTTTCGCAAACGTTCGTTCGAAGGAGGCATTGAACCGTCACGGATTCAAGAGCTGAAGCATTCGATAGATAGTGCGTATTCGGTGGAGGGGTGGAAGTTGGTTACTATCAAATGTGGAATTTGTACTTGTAATGATTACAAAATGCAAAGACAATGGAATAAAGACGGGGCAAAGTATGGCGGTTAAGAACTTGTACTAACAAGTTTTAAGTCGTCAGTATAATGAAAATTCAACAAAACGATAGTGAGAGTACTTTTCAAGGAACTTTCCTAGGTATGAAGAGATATCTTATCAAATCTCATTTAAACGATAGCTCTACCCTGTGATTATGAGTTTTGGTCTGGTTTACGATTTCATAAACGCTTTTTGTACAGGCAACTCAAGTTTAATGAGTTTTATGTTATAGGTTGACAGAAATAATCAGTGCGTGGAATAGAGTTATATTAAAGGTCAATCGGTAATTTAAATCAATATCTTGTTATTTATTCCGTAGTACAGCAGTATAGACACGAGTTTCCTCAGTGTCTACGTGATGCACCCGTTGTGGAACTACTTGGTGAAGGTAATATATAAGAACTTCTTGGCATATGTACATATAAAGTGAAATTAAATATTCCAGTTTGTTCCCAAATGGCTGGCGCCCAACGTTCTGACGTTCGTGGGGTTTCTAATGACTGTCGTCAACTTTATCCTGATAGCTTACTACGACTGGAGTTTTGATGCCGCAAATTCGGAGAATGGCAACACTGTACCCGCTTGGGTGTGGACAGTGGCGGCCATAAACATACTCATTTATTATAATTTGGGTGAGTTTTAAAAGAGATTGGACAATATTTCATAGCTATAAAAATCCGATTTAATTATTAGATGGCATGGATGGCAAGCAGGCTCGAAGAACTGGAACGAGTGGACCTTTGGGAGAGCTATTCGACCATGGATTGGATTCCTATTCAGCTGCACTGATACCCATTTATTTGTTCTCCCTGTTCGGCTCACAAGATTTGCCACCAATTCGTATGTTCTTCGTGATCTGGAACGTATTTCTGAACTTCTATTTAACGCATGTGGAGAAGTACAACACTGGAGTTATGTTCTTGCCCTGGGGCTATGACTTTACCATGTGGGTAAGTGAAGAAAATAAATCTTTTAGGTACATTTTAAATTAATTGTCATTTACGTCAGGGAGTAAGTGGAATACTATTTCTGGCAACTGTCTTTGGACCTGGGATATATCGCTTCAGCATTTATGGTTTTACAATGGCCAACATGTTTGAGTTTGTCCTTATTGGTTCCGGCATGGTCAGCAGTCATCCGATTATCGCCAGAAATATCTACCTGTGAGTTTTTGTCCTTGACTCCTAACTGACCTAGCTTCGGGTTTTAAATTATATCCCTTTGTTTCAGTTCCTATAAAAACAAGACTGGAAAAATGCGACCCATGTGGGAGATGCTGCGTCCATTTTTCGCGTTCGTTTGGCTTTTTGTAATCACTCTTATCTGGTCGTTCTTCTCTCGAAACAATGTGATTAATCTGGAGCCACGTATCCTATGGATACTCTATGGCACGATATTCTCAAACATTGCAGTAAGTACTATTGAAACTTTAAAGTGGTAAATAATTAATAAATCTGCTGTATTGGATTTTAAAGTGCCGGTTAATAGTAGCCCAAATGTCGGACATGCGATGTGATGCCTTCAATGTGCTCATGTGGCCACTGGCCGCCACCGTAGGAGTTTGCTGTTTTCCCTATTACGAGAAGGTCTTTGACACAGATCTCACGCCGGATATCGAACGATGGATAGTCCAGGGTCTCACCATTTTCTCAACATTAGCCCACTGGCACTACGGCTACGGCGTGGTAAGCATTCTATTTTATTGAGCCCCAATATTGTTTGAATTTTAAATTAAATTAAACTAGAACCTAAAAAATATAATTAAACACTTAAATCTGCATATAGAACATTTTTTAATAACCCATCATTAACTATTTTCAGGTATCGGAGATGTGCGACCACTTCCAGATTCGCTGCTTCAAAGTAAGAACATCTAGCAGCCAATCGGGCTCAGATTCAACTCAAAAACTTCTACAGAACAATAACAAAACGTTGAAAAGCCATTGAAATCGCCCACTAACCAAAATCACATCAAAAACGGGGACAACCAATATCAACCATCTTGTGATATAAAGTATATATATATATATATAAACGGGTTCCAAAACATTTAGCCCTGCCTAATGTCTAGGTTCTAAGTGGTCCATACTCAAATCAAAAAACTAAACCGATACTCGCCCCACGCGGTTTCTAATGTGGTAAAGTCCATACGAAGATATTATGTAATCCAAATCCTAATCATAGGCTAAGAACCTAATCGTACTTAACTGTAGGATACGCCTAGCCTAAGTGCATGAAGAGAGCTATTGTCAAAGACGAAAATAACCAGCATGTTAATGATAAATAGCAGAGCTAACTGCATGATCCGATAAGTATTATGTGCCTGGAGACAGCTACTGAATGAAGTTGCTCAACTATGATAAAGCAAAGTGTATGTTCACTGTACCGCCCATCGTATTGTAATTTTCTGTAGATCACTAAATCGCCTGTCGCCGCTGAGGACGAATTGAAGGAGGTTGTGGAAGATCCCAAGCCCTCGGAAAACGTCGAAGAAGTCTAGCACTGGCCTGTTCTTCTGCAATTGTGTTGTGTTTAAACCTTAAATCGTTACCTAGGTACAGTTAAGACAAATCGAAAGTGTTTAGGCTTAAGTTCGAAATTGAAACGAGAATATAATTGTTAGTGCTAAAGAAAGTTCACTGAATTAATATTTGATCATTTTAAGATCAAGACCTCTTAATAATTTCAATAAAAGCTATCTCTTGCAGTACTGCTAACAACTTAAACAAGAAAGTAATTGATTAGGCGTCGTAAAATAATGATTTTATTTAAGATTTAAGATCTACACACTTCCCCAATAGCAAGACCTGGATTTTAGTATTATCTTACAATTTATTTAGAATGCAACTGCCATGGGATATATGAAAATAATTTAGAGAAATTTAATTATCTTACATTATAAACATAGCACGCGTCATAGAGATTTCCCGATCCCCTAGTTCAGCAGCAGCTGGGCGACAATGCTGTTGTCATCTGCCGGATTGGTAGGGTGTAGGCCGGATCCGCTTTCGAGGAACTCGCGCAGCTCGTTCTCCAGATCTCCACCGCCATGCTGCTCATCCGACTCGTCGATCTCCATGGCCACCGGTTGCAACTGGGGAAGGGCCACCGGCTGTTGCAGCAGCTCGGGCAGTTGGACGCGTGGAGAAACCGGCCGAGGTGGAGGTAGACCAGCTGGGGTAAAACCAGAGTTCCTTTAATTTAGATAAAATAAACTAATACTTTTGCATATTGACATACCATAGGACATGCCCATGGCCTTTCGTAAGGCATAGGGATCGGCGATAGCGGAAGGCGGAAGCTTCTTTGCAAGCTCACTGATCTGCTGCGTCAATTGCTGGGCGGTTTGCGCCTCCTCTTGACCAGCGGGCTGCACTAGTCCCAGGTGATTCGGCAAAGGCTGTGACAAACGATCGTGCTGGGTTACTCGCAGCTTCTCGATAAGCGTCAAATTCTGACTGAGATGCTCGTGCATTCGTCGGTTGAGCTCGAAATTCTTCATTTCCGCCTCTATGCCGTCCAAGAAGCTCACATCGATGCCAAGATCGCCGAGAGATTGCAATCGCTTGAAGTCCACAGCGGTGTTTTTGTATTTCTCGTACTCTTGCTCGATTTGCTCGGCGGTTTCCTGCGGACAAGGGGTTTCCTCCTCCTGTTCAAAGCACTTTGAAATCTCGCGTTGCTCGTACGAGTGCAGCTGCATGTTGTAGAGTTCATCCAGGGATTTGCTGTGCTCGCCGTTAGTGAGAATATCCAGCAGACCATTGGCAATTGTCGTCCCATAGCTAGAGTCCTTGGTGAACTGAAGAATACTCTCAGCATATTCCGCACTGGAGGCATCACCATACGTACGTAAGACCAATTGAGTTTCTTCGGCACTCAGAGTGGAAAAGCGGGAATCAAAAGTGGGTGCAAAGCTGGCAAAGGCGCCGTAGCTTAGTGGTTTCACCGTCTTCATGGCATTCCTTTTGTCAGCCTGTCGCACCTGTAGCTGAGTGCTTCCCGTTTGCAGTTTGCCCACCAGATCGCCAATGGTTACTACTCTTTCGGGACCCTCGTTCTCCTCCTTTATCAGAAGATTTAGGGTGGTACTGCCATCCTTCGATTGCCGCAGGAAACCCATCTTTCGGGCATTTTTCTTGGCATTCACCCTCTGCTTGGCCTGTTGCGCGGCATTTTGAACTTGGGCCAGAATCTCCTCCCCCGTCAAATCGTCTACATAAGGCTCGAAATGAGTTTTTGGCGCATTCTCCAAACGCCGCACACGCTTGCGCTCCTCCTCCTCCAGTTGGGCAGGAGTGGGTGGCTCCTCCGCTCCAGTTGAAGCTCCTTCGTCCGCCGAATCATGAGTTTCCCGTGACATATCGTTAGAACTCAATTCAAAGCCAAGTTCCTTAGCAGTGAGCTCTCTCATGTACCCCGAAAGTGGCTTCAGGCTCCTCATTAAGTTCTCCGGTTGCAGGTGCTTCATACCGACTTGGAGCAGACGTTTTGCTGCCTTGTTATAAACCGTATCCACATGGTTGTACTTGATGGCATTCTCACACATCAGTTTGAAGTCATCACTGAATTCGGTTAAAGCGGCATACTCGTGGTCATCGATCTTCTGTCGCATGGTGGAGAAGTCCATGGGTTTGCTAATTATCGAGGAGTAACCGGGCGCCATGTCATCGGTCACGGGCCACGCGAAGAACTGGTGGGGATCCCGCTTTTCGAGGAAGCGCAGCAGGTGCTCCAGTAGCTTGTTTAACGGCGATTTCTGTTGCTTGAGCTTGAGCACACAGCTCCGCGGTTCCCGTCCCGACTCACTGGAACTGCTGGGGGTCTTTGGTGCCTCCAGAGCCTTGGGTGTAAGGGCATTCAGGGAGTTGGCTCCCCCAGGCGTTGAGGGAGAAGGTATCAAGAGCTGAAATGTATATGATATAGTTATTAATTTGGGACTAATGTTTAGATAAGTTGGAGTAACTCACGTCGGGCAGAGGCTTGGTGGGACTGCTGCCCACCATTCCCAAAGAGGAGGATTGTAACGACGAGGAGTTGGGCGAGGAACCCATCAGGATATCCTCCAGCTTCCGCGGTGCAATGGGCTTGGACACCGGACAGTTGGACGGAGAGTTGTCCGTGGTGATGCCTGCGAAGAATAGAATATTCTCCGGCAGCGGCTGTGACTGATCGTCGTCCATGAAGCTGAAGCCATCTTGACTGGAATCCGGATCGACGGCCGGCGGAGCCACCGAAGGTGGGGCGAAACCACTGCAAGCGGCATCGTCGGCACCGGGCACTACATCATCATCCGATCCAGCGTCCCGATGACGATCCCTGCTCCGGTGACGCTTCTCCTTGTGGTGCTTGTGCTTCTTCTCGCGATCCTTCTTCTTCTTCTTTTTCTTCGACTTCTTGTGCCGCTCCCTATGGCCCTGGTGATCCTGAAGCTCCTCGGGAACGGGCGACATCATGGCCTCGGCTGCTGTGGGCGGTCCTCCGTCTACCATTGGCGAATTGGCACTGTACTCCGGCGTGGCATTCGATCCCACCTTGAGGATGAGCTTCAGACCTCGCTGCAGCTGAGCCGGATCCTGGTGCTGACTGTATTCTGTATAATGGGGCATAAATGCAGGTTACTTTATTTAATATATTTTATCCGCATATATATATGAAACTTAATAATGATTGTTACTTTTTTCTCTAAGAAATATCTCTCAAAGTCCTTCTTTATTTACCACTTTATTTTTCTCAGTGTATACATGCTCAACAACAAGCGGCAAAACGTAAGAGCGAGATGGCATGTGCCAGCGGGGGCTCACGTAGACGAATCACTATCTTGGACCTACCTTCATATTTCTCGCGTCGCTCCGATTTGTTTTTCTTGTGCTTTTTGGAGGAGCCCATCTTAGGCCTCCAAATGTAGCGAAATTAGGCGAACCGGTGGAAATTGTAGGTAAAAAAACGAAAAACAAAAATCCGGTGGCAAAAGACAGACGCCATGAGCTGTGTGACCGTTTTTACTCTCATCCAGAATACCAAAGCGCCTTGCAAAAGCCGATATCAGCGGGGTGGTATACAACACTGGTCGATAAGTTATCGTAATGCCTAGCCCTGATTATAAATTATGAATTGATACCGTTAAGAATTCATAAGTTGATGTTAATTCTTAAATTATAATGTAATTCATATCGTATGATTATTTTATAGTTACTATTTTAAAAGTAGTATTTTTACCAGCTATTTGATTAAAATTAATATTCTAAATATTACAGAATAAAGATTGTGGTTACCCTTAGATTTAAACTTTTAAATTCAACTAAACTGGAATTGCTATAAAATTTTTTTACATATTTTAGGAAAAACCATTTATAATATTTTTTTAATAACAATTTCATTATAATTTTAATTATATATCATATCATATTTTTATATTTTTCTTCATTTTACTCGGCGTTTAACGAACTCGACGCTTGAGGATGGGTGCCTTGTTGGCCAGGGTGCTCTGTCGGTTCATCGGAATGGCGTTGGACCTGATCTTTCGTTTGATCCCAGAGCGGCGACGGGTCGGGGTCATCGTGCTTTGGGGGCTTCTCTGCTGGACAACCGTGTTCTGGGGATTGGCCTTTTGAAGATTCGCCTTCTGGGTGGCACTGAAGACGGTGCGCGTGGAGTTCAGGCTCTGCAGGGAAGTGTCCAACTTGGTGCGAATCCTGTCCAGGTCAGCCCGCATCCGCTGGATATCCAGGGCTATGGTCCGCCGATCCCTTTGCAACTTCTTGTGCTGCTGCAACATGGTCTCCAGCACAGTCTTCTGCTGGATAACCTCTCGAATTCGATGATGCTGGTCGAAACCCTTGGAACCCTTCGACCTATGGTTCACAATGGCCTTGATCGCCGCCAGTGACTTGTCATTGCTTTTGGTCGCCATCCCATGGGCACTGACCTTCGAGGAGTTGCCACCGCCCTTTATGCGTCCCGACTTGTTGCGTTTTGGATGCTTGTACACTACTTTCGATGGTAATGGAGGGGCTACTCCTGGAGTTATGGTCGGAATCGCCGCTACGGGCAACGGCACCTTTGGTCGAGGTCTTCGGGGTGATCGAACCGCTAAGGGGACAAGGAATCTTAATCATTTTCTAGAAACAAATTTAAACCAAGGTGTTACTTCAGTAGTTCCAGAAAGTTTTCCAGTCTTCAATATAAGTTATTTTTTAATATTTAATATGGATTACAAAATATTGGGTTTTTTTGGTATGTGTATTAATGAATAAGGGGTGGACCATTATCTTTCTTTTACTAAGAGCTTTAATTCGATTACTAAAAATGTATAGCCGACTCTAGCGTAATTTCTTTTTAAAGATTATTAAGATCCTTTTTTAGATTAAAATTGTAATTGTAATTATTTAAATGTGTAGGAATTATAAAGTACTAAGAACTAAGTACTATCATTCTTTTGTGTCTTTTCCTGAAAATTCTGTAATTCGACTTATTTCCACCCTAGAGTCTGAAGTTTCCCCCTGATAAAAGGCTTACACTTCATGGTCGAGTGAATCCTTGCCACCATATTGTCGTAGGTCTTCCGGGTGTCAGGCATCAGGTGGCGTCCTGGCATTTGGGTTGATCTCAGCGAGGCCTTGATCCTGTCCCTCCTGGCCAGCTGCGACAGCCTGGTCTTGTCAGGATCCTCCTGCTCCCAGTCCTTCCGCAGCTGGGTGGTTAGGATGTGGTGCAAGGCCAGTCGATTGGTCATGGTCACGCTCTTGAAGCTAGTGGGTCTTATGCAAATTTCGAATTTAGATAGCGAATTTAGATTGCCAAAATGGTTAAAAGAGAGAACGTAGAATTTTTTTTACAAACGATGCCTCATTTTATGATTTTAAAATAGTTTTAACATTTTTTTGATAATTTTAGCTAAGGTAATGTTGATCTTGAACATGTATATCTGAATTGAGCTCATTATAGTAAATATTTTAATAATTTTTCTAGATTTACAGAATATTATATGATTTAACAGATTTTAAACAAATTTTTATATTACATTACTAATACATCTTCAATATTTTTAATTCTATAAATATTTCATTTATCTTGAAAAAACTTTCAATTGATACTAGCTAGTTCATCTTTTGGACCTAAAGATGGCTGTTGATGTTCTTCCGAGCCAACTGGGCATAGATAGTGCCATGTGGCTTGTCCACAGGGATGAAAACTTCGTTATTATCGCCTGGAGCGATTTTCTGGAACGGCTTCGTATCGAAGTTGAAGTAATGCTTGTTCGGCATGGTCATCGATATAACCGACACCTGCGGCAGGACATCCAGGACCTCTCTTTCGCTGAGATACAAGGTGTGCTGAACGGAGGGCGACGACACGCCCACCTGCGGATCGCCGGCAAAGTTGCGGATAATTATGTTTTTGACCGTTTGCCAGGCCTTCAGAAAGTCCAAGCTATCGGTGTCGGTATATTCCCAGGAGGAGTCGATCACAGTGCTAAAAATTCGATCATACTGATCCGGCAGAGATCTGAACTCATCGTTAACGAAGTTTACAAACGAAGACTGTGTCGTCTTCAGGACTCGGAGACCCTTGATTCCAGTGATGACCGTTTGTTTGGGATCTGGAAGGTTTTAAGTGGGTGAGTTTTAATTACTTAAGATACAATTTTGTTATTTATCTCCATTACTAACCTGTCCTCCTCACAACCACGTCGCAGTAGTGCAGGGCGGTGGGTGTGAAAATAAAGGCGTGATTGTGCTGTGATCGGTCGTCGATCGAACTGAAGTCACAGCTCCCCGGGGTTCCCTTCTCACACTTCCCATTGATGGTGGTCCTGGTCTCATCCTGGCAAACCCGCTGCCAGGGATATGCCTCCACATGCACATGGGCCTCCTCCACATGGGAGTACTTGTTGATAAAGTGCTTGGCTAGGAGAAGGGCAAACTTTTCGGGACTCTCGATGCCGTGCTTTTTGGCCAACAGATATACGGTATTCTTTTGCGAATCGGTGGCCACAATATCCGAGTTGTTACCCTGGTAGTAATCTTTCTTACTGTACAGCTTCAGGTGAGTGCCCACTTCGAACTCCTGGATCGTGTGCACGGGTCCCTTGCGACTGACATGAAGAACCTTAACCGCATCCTTGCCGTATCCGTGATCGGTGATCTCGTACTGATAGGGTTTATCATGACCATCCATGCCGGGTGACATCTTTTGGCTCTGGGTCAGCACATTCGGCTGTCTGAGGGGTGTTGCAAACATTCTGACTGCAATCACTGTAACTTTGATACTGATGGCCATTTCAGTACCGCTCCCTCTTTTTATATCAGAATAATCTGAATAACATCACGAATGTAATTGTACTTAGGGATCTCGTCAAGAGATTTGGTAGAAAGATCAGGAAATCATATATCATCACTCTCACTTCGAGTATTAGAGGCCTTACCGCCATTATGACTAGTTGCGCAGATAATATGAAATCTAAGGTCTGGAGCCCTGCTATTATAATATTATCTCCAAAACTTTGTATCTTGTTTACGCCTCAAGTTTGTAAGCTAAACCACTTTTTGCCATTTTTTATGAGATAAGTTTAAAAGCACTTTCAGGAATAATAATCATATTTCCTCCTCTGCTTCTGAAATAATTTAAATATTAAAAAAAAAGCTGCCAAAGCTAACTTTACAAAATAAATTTTTCAACCGATTTCATTTGTTATTAATTTAATATGCAATATCACAGCAATAAAATTCATTTACCGTAAAGACCATGTCTTCGTCAAAATGTTTAAGGTCTTATTCAGGAAAGCATTTAAATTTTACTTAGTGCTGAAGATTTGCCAGATGTTGTTTGCAACGTTCTCACCAATTTTGGTTTTTTCTGGATAACGCCACCTAAAATTATTATCTAAAAGCTGTGGTCTTTTAGCGAATTGGCTTAGTGATAAGCCAGTTTAAGCCAAAACAAACTTGGTCAGCAGACCTCTGAAGAAGAGATATTCGGGTATTATTTTCAAAAGCTGTTTATTTGTTTGACACGGTTTTTATGGGGCGTGCTTCATATGCACGATGCGCTCCCACGACCGAAAAATTGTTGTATTGTATTTCATTGTTGGCAAGTTATGTAAGTTCCGATTGTGGTTATTGGCTTAAGATAAACCGAGTAGAGGAAATGAGGTGTCATTTGTCAAGTGAGAGTTTTATTAAATAAATATATAAATATAATATGTCTTTTAAATTAGTGTTAAGGTTAAATGGTTTGACATGGTCAACATTTAGGAAACTTTATTGGAATAGGTCATGTGTCTTAATGTTCTACTGATATGATAAAACTATATGATCTTAATAATGGCATATCCTAAGCAAGTAGATAGCCCCTGTCATATATTTCGTTCTCAAAAGATCTTGCGCCTGGAATTTAAACTAATTCATTTGTAGTTTTATGAAGCTTTTGGCACCTCAAAAACTTGTTGTCCATCCGAAAGTTTTGCCCGAGGTTCAGTGAACTAAAGTGCGCCTTATGAATGAAAGAGGCAGACAAGTGAACGCTTTTGTTGCGACTCCACAAACAAAAGTGCAAATTGTTTTCCAGTGAAACCTGCGACGCACCTATGTAAAATGTTACTTTTTGGCAGGCAAACATCGCTGTTTTGTGACCCGCAACGAGTTAGTTGCGTTTTTGAGCGCGTTGTTAGCAGTCGAAAATCGAAATGGAGCTGCCAGGAGTCCTTGTTTTAGTTCTGGGCATCATCATCCCATTGGGATGCCTGGGAGCTGTCCACGATGAGCTGCCCCAGTGCGGCCTGCACGGTGTCTACAGGCAGCGCCAGAGTCTCGTGGAATCGCCCAACTATCCGGACAACTATCCGGTGAACACCTGCTGGGACTATGTGGTGCGATCCCCCTATCGCTGCCCCACCAAGTTTCACATCCAGTTCTTGGACTTTAAGCTGGAGATCTCGGAGAACTGCAGCCGGGATTACTTGGCCATTGGCTTGGACAACGATGGCGATGACATGGACGTGTTGTGCGGTCAGGTGCTGGGAATCAAGAAGTATCACACTCCCGATGGAGTCCTTCGTCTGCGGTTCCTAAGCGATGATTCTCCTTGGACGACGAACGGTGGCTTCCGCCTTCTCATCACTCGTTTGGCCTGCGAAAGGGAGGACCTGGTGGCCAGGGGTCTGGATGAGGATGAGGAGGATGTGGACGGGGACACGGTGCAGGTGATTTCCAAGTCGCCTCCCAAGAAGCTGCACCACCACCACCACCTGCAACAGCAATCTCCCCAGCAGCAGCAGCAGGAGTCAGGTTTTAACTATACGCAGCCAAATCGCTTGGGTTTTGACTTGGGCCTGTCACCTGGTCTGGGTTATCCTGCAGGATTTTATTCACCACCATCGGGACTATACCCCCAACCTGCGCCACCTTGTGCACCCCAGCAACAGCAGCAACATCAGCAACTTTTGCAGCAGCAGCAGGAACAGCAGCGATTCTTGCAGCACCAGCAACATCAGCAATTTCTGCAGCAGCAACAGCTCCTGCAGCAACAGCAACAGCAATTTCAGCAGCAACATCCGCAGCAGCAACAGCAGCTGCAACAGCAATTCCTGCAGCAACAGCAGCTGCAACAACAACAGCAGATCCTGCAGCAGCAGCAGTTCCCGCAGCAACTTCAGCTCCCCCAGCAGGAACAGCAGGAGTTGCCCCTGATCTCTGACCAATATCAGACCACATCCTTTCAACCGCATGCCGTAACGCTCAAGGACTACGATTCCCAGACCTTACAGCAATTTGGAGGTCAGTTGGATCTCTGCTGTGCCAGCAGCTTCAATCAGAATCACTTCTATCTCTCCAGTCCTGGATTCCCCAGAACCGTCCTAAACTATCTGCTGCCCAATCAGCAAAGAGATTGTGTTTTCTACATAGAAAAGAGCTCGCCAAATGTCTGCCGTTTGAGGATACAGTTTAAGTTCTTTGATTTTGGACACAATTCAGGAGGTTCAATTGGAGGAACCTTCGGCGGTGGATATGGAGGAGGAGTTTCTGGAGGATTGAGTGGTGGAGGATTCAGTGGCGGAGGTTTTGGAGGCCAGCAAAACTGCAATGGCGACTTTCTGGAACTGGATGGTCAGCGATACTGCGGCTGTCGCTCGGGATACATCCACAAATCACACTGGGATCAGGGTCGCAAGGCGCTGCGCATGCGCATAGGACAGTCAAGCAGCACCAGCTCCAATGGCTTCCTGCTGGAGATATTCCAGGATCAGGACTCAGATGGCTGTCGGCAAGATGCAAACTCTGGATTTGGATTGGGCCTGCAACAGCAACAGCAGCCACAGCAACCTCAAAGGGGCTTGGGCTTGTGGCCCCAAGTGGGCTTACAGCCTCAATTGGGCTTACAGCCTCAATTGGGCTTACCACCACAAACACCGCAGATATGGCCTGGATATCCTGGCTATGTGAGTGGTTATCCTTTGCCCTTCACGGCTACTCCTTACCGAACGGCCAGAAGAATCTCCTATGCCCGCGGAATTGATGCTCAGCAGCCTTCCAGAGTGGTGGAAACAAACTCTACTCGGAAGGAATTTTACTACTTCGATGGCGACGAGGCCTTTGCCCGTTCCGCTCTGGAGGATGAGGATGAGGACAAGGCCTCTTTGGGGGTCACAACCCAATCACAATCCCTATCAAAACCCGAATCTCCAGTGGTCACGAAAGCCTTCGAGCAAAGCAGCTGCTCCTTTGATTACATGGAGGTCCTTAAACTATCCGTCGACACTCTCTGGTTAACGAAACCCTTGTGTTTTTCACCTCTGAGAAGCTGGTTCCCTAACATTTTTGGTTAACTGGGAAACGAAAGACATACCATTTGATGTAGCTGAAAATTTTTTAATTGTGTAAAAAATTTCTGAAATAATAAAAAAACTAGAGAATTTAATAAGCTGTTAAACTTTTTTAACTGGATTACTCTTTTCATAAAAATCTATTTAAAGAAAGTTATACCACTGAAAATAGGTTTATGGGCTTAATTTAAGGGGTTAAGCCAAAATTCTATTTCAAAGATTTTTTTCTTGGAACGAGAGATTTCGCGATAAGATTATTATTTGTTACAAGGCAATGATTTCTAAGTTTTCCTGAGATCTTAACTCGTCGGCATCCGTATTTCACCAATTGTGTTGACGTCATAGCGAATGTATGAAATAAATATGATAAAGAATGCGCCTTTTCACTCCGCTTAGTCATCGGTTAGAGGTCTATATGCTCGGTGGTCATTACCAGCCGGAGGCACGAGTTCCCCCACCCTAGCCCCACCTTCACCCATTCCTAATCCACCCATTCCCATTCCCAGTACGTTGTCATCCACAGATAGAGATGCTTTCCAAATAGATAACCACGTCGCTACATTGTTGACTCAACAAACACTGAGCAATAGTTGCCCGAGAATCTCAGCTCCATTCAATCTCAATGTCAGGGTTTTCGCACTTCCGAAGGTGTTGGTTCGTTTACAATCGCAGTTCTTATGTGGGATACACAAAGACCTGGATTTGTAGTGGAAATGGGAGGTCAAGATATTAGAGTTCTGCCTAGGAGAGGTTCTAGAAAAGGGCTCTTTACTACTTGTCTTCCATTGTTAGGACCACTATTAACAAAATGAAATCTCCTGAAATTAAATAAAATTTTTTGTGTGCCTTCCAATGGGTAGTTCCGTATTTTATATGGGACACTTAAAATAATAAAGTTTTTGGGAGATTAGTTAAATTATAGTGGTCTAAAACTCAAACCACAAAACCGCTACTATGTTGGAAATAATTTAGCAACCCTTAACGTCAATTGAAAAACGCTTGATCTCCATTCAATTGCACAAGAATAATCGTATTTTATAAGTTTATTTGAAATATATATACTTCCCGACTTTACATTAGAGATAGTTTGATTTCGTAAGTAGATAATACATTTATGTTAATACACTTTAATATTCTCGTATATACACATTGATATAGCATTAAGTTTTGCGGTTCCATTTATTATTTTATAATACTAGCGTAATGGACCGAGAGACGTTACGAGACTTTTAAGTGATATGGCAACGTTTTTGCAATTTCATGGATTAGCACACGCAACGACCACATCAAAAATTAACAAGGGGAGCTACTAGAACTTTTGTTTATTTAGTTAGTTAGTATATACAAAACATTGAGAGTTATAAAAGTTTTAATTGCCTACAATTAGAATTAGGGGTGTGCCGAGGGATTTGTAACCCTACGAGATAACGAATTATTTTTAGATTAGTTCGTTTAGTTTGGGTAGTTAGTAGTTAGTTAGTTAGGCTAATTGTTAGTGCTTGTTGTTCTCCAGGTTGGCGCTCGACTTTGTCAGCAATGTACAATTGATGCTTGGTATACATATGTGTCTGTCAGTGTCCTGTGTCTGGTGTCTGGGTTTTGGTTTCTGTTTTTTTCCTGTACCGTCTATATCCCATGTCCTTCCTGCTTAACCCAGGAATCTTATATTGGTGAAGACCGCCTTGGCAGGACGCTTGCGATTGCAGAAATTAACCGTCTTGCTGTGGTTGCCCTTTCGATTCTCGTGCAGATTGACCAGCAGCTTAAATATATCCTCCTTACTTGGTGTGCAGGCATATCGCAATTCCGGTTCATAGTTGCTGTTGATAGAATTCATGTAAGAACTGATAATGGTAATGGTTATGTAGTTAGCAAAATCGTTCACGTTTCGGCTATCAGTAATCAGTAATCAATAATCGATCTCTCTGTGGGCGGTTGGGGATTCTGGGTGTCTGCCATTTGGGCCTAAAGAGACTCTGATAAATGCATTACAGTAAGTTGTTCAAGTTCAATAGACTACTGTGGGTGGAGGCTGGGAAGCTCCTGAAATTGCCATCTTCGCTTTGCATTCTTTTTTTTATATTATTTCAAGGGTCATGCTTTGATCTAAGGAAATTTGCTTAAATTGAATTTACCAGATTTTGGCTTTAAAGAATTTTATCTCTTCTCCTTTAGTGATTTACAAACCTTAAAAGCAGACCCTTTTACTATGAAGTATTTTTAATAAATTCCACAACAAAATATTTTGGCAATTTGAGGATTTCCGATTAAAACTGGAAAAATAAGGGATTTATTTCTGCGTTAAGACTACTGACAACATTTACTAACTACAAATGATAATTGGGGGGAACTCTTTACAGTGCTTTGGGGATTTTAGGAAAGGTGTGTGGGCTTAATATGCTGGTATAAAAAGCAACCTACCCGCGATTCTTGTTGTGGCGCTTCCACGGATACCTGCGATAATACCGCGAACGCTTGGGCTTGCTCTGGCCCAAAACCAAATCCTGAACGGCATTCTCCAGGTCGGCGTAGTCCTCGGCCCCAGCGGAAGGAATCACAGCCTCCGGCTCTTCCTCCTCCACGTAGACCAGCGGCAAAGTTTCCAATGAGGGATCCTGAACGATAGTAACACACAGAAAAAAATCTTAATTGTAACATCATTATTAAAAGAATGCATAAAAATCATTGTATTACATATCTATTAAATGTTTGTGGTGTATTTTGTGCCTTTTAATTAGATATTTTAATTTAGTAAAAAAAATTGGTCGTTTAATATCGTTCCACATTTTTAAAAATATTTTTTTTATAATAATTTACCAAAGAAATTATATTGTAGGTATCTAAAATTCGTATGAGTATTGTCATTCTAAAAGTTAACTGTGTTTTTTTTTAATTTTTTGATGATAATTTTGATTTATTTAAAAAATGATTTTGTAGGCCTACTTAAAATAAACACCATTTAAACTATTTAAACGTTTAAACTCACAAGTTTTTTTTTTTGTTGTATATCAAAATAAATATGGTCAATATCGTTTTTATTCGTGTAAGTCGCTGCATTTACCTTGAAATTTCGCGAGCTTTGTCTCCCACTCACCTCTAGCATTTTCATGAGCAAAGCGGATTTGTCCACCAGTTCCTGCTCGGCCCGCAAATCCTCCTCCATCTTCTTGAGCACCTCGAACTTGCTGGCCAGCTCGAGTTCGTTGTACACCGCATCGGCGTAGTCGGGGCCCGGAGGAACCATAGCCAATCCGAGCTCCTGGGCGCGGAGTAATTCTGCCGTGAAATGAGCAAGCCAAAGTTCTTATTTGCGATTTGAATGTTTATTCAAGCTGCCGCTAATCCGACCACAACCACGCCATTCCCATTTCCATTTCCAACCGCCAGCCACCATTTAAATCCTAGTCTCCTGCTCCTGGCCATCGGAAACTTCCGCCGCTTGATATTTGAAAGTTTGAATAGTTTGTTTGTTTGTCTGTCGGCTGGTTGGGTGGAGTCCTCAACATGTTTTCCCCCCGGCACGGCTGTCGTTTCAATGAACTGGCGGAAATTGACTGGCGGCAATGAGTTTATGGCCACAGAATATCGCCCTTAGCGCTTTCCCCACTTTTCGACCATGTCCGTCAGTCAAGTCAGCAGTCACAGCAACTCCTTGACTGCCTTTTGTCGCATTTGGCATCCAGTCTGCCCATCACTGTCCGCCGGGAGCCTTTTGATGGTTTCGCAGACAGACTCCCATGAACCCACGCGATTCAAAAGCTAAAGTAGTCAGAGGTTCTAAAATAGAGGTTCCTGGTACAGAAATAAAACATTTGAGTGGGAACATTTTAAAATTAAAATTATGGTTTTAAGTCCATCTGCCTTTTATTAAAATTAAATCTGGGCTAATACCTCTAATATATCAAATTAAGCTGCCAGTCACACCTTTAAGGAATGGTTGTTAAAATTTTCCCAACTTATCAAATCAATAATTGTAAAATTTCCAATCCATTTACTCATGTATCAAATCACTTGGAAAACAAGTTCAGTTATGGAAAATCCGATATGACATTTTATTGCGGGTTAGGATATGGGAGGTAGGTGTTCGTAACGCAAAACGCAAACGTCGAATCAAATTCGTCAACAAGTTTGAAAACCTATCCCCGCTTACTTCGGTGGGCGTGTTAAGAGCTCTGCACAAACACACATTCCATATTCCATATTGTTCGAGGACAACAATTTGAGGCACTTGAAACATTGTGCACTGACCGAAAATGTTCAGCGACCGGTCACCATGAGCATTATGGCTGGTGGGCGGTGGTTATGGCTAAGTGCACGTCATGTGCCACCCTAAACCCTTGGTCCACCCCTTTGAAAGGGGTCGCCTAAAAGTCGGCAACCCAAAATTCGGCTGGCAAATGAGACAATCACGCCATGTTCAAGGGATTCACGGAAATCTACCTATGAATCATATTTAAGGTGAAGGTATTAGATAACTATTTTAATGTTTTCTTGTGTAACAGCGATAAAAAGATAACACACGCTTCAAGTTTAACTTTCAAGTTGCTTAACATTTGTAGCTCCTGACATAGTCATATGCTCTTCAAGAATATAATATTATATATTCAATACACCTTAGTGACATCCTGGGTTTAAGATGTACTAGATAGAAATGTGATTTAAATGGTCTTACGACAGAGCTGTTATCCTTTTAATTCAATTAAGTATAAGTTGATGCCTGAGAAGAATACCCGAGGTAATATTATATTCAATACACCTTGTAAATAAGATTACTTCCTTACAGTCTAAGAAACGGGTATAAGCTGAAGTAGATAACAATTTCATTGAAATGCTCTTGGGATGCAGCAGTTATTCTTGGAATTCGAAAGGGGATTAGCTGGAAGGTCTACCCGAGGCTATGTCGAGACCAAGTCAATTGCAAGAAATGTGGTAATAGGGATGTTTATGACTCACCATCTCCGGGATCGTAAACAGCTCGTTCCTGGGCCTCCTGGACGTCCAAGGATGGGGGTTCTTGGCGAACGGGTCCGCCCCCGACTGCGACTCCGAAAATGGGCAGTTGCAGGCGATGTGGCCCGGATGCAACGCCCTGGTGGTCACCCACTTTGGCTCCTCCTCCATGCGGCGTGCTCTGGGAGGAAGCTAGGAAGCCGGCGACGTGACGTGTCCCGCTGCCCAGGATCGTGGTTGCCAGGATGCAGAACGCTAGGATGTCGGGCTTCATGGCGGTGTCACTGTTTATACAGCCTCTACGGATGTGCTCGGGATTAATGCGCGGGTCGTTGTCGATGTGGATGCTGGGGTGTCTCTGCAAGGCAAAAGTGGAGATGTATGTACACGCGGGTAATTACCATCACTACCACTGGTAAAGGACGGATCCATCCATCCCCCATCCGCCCCATTGTCCCGACCATGTGGGCGGCCCTTTGTGTTTAAGCAAACAATGCGCATATCAACACGCAAACAACCAAGAAACCCCCTCCAAAAAAAAAGAACGAAGACCGCGGAGAAGACTGAAAAAATGGGTTGTGGGTGCGAAACGTCAGAAGGCGTCTCTTAGATAACTTGGCGGCTGATTCCTGGGCTTTTGTTTTGCCTTGCTGCTTAATCTTACTTTTCGCGGGGAACTGTGGTGCAAGAAGCCTTAAACTTCGGAAAACATTTATGTATTTGTTTAATGGTTGTTTTGGAAAAATTTGCAAACCGAAATGATAAAAACTTTTAAAATAAAAATGAGAATTTAAAAGTATGGCTTAATTTTGTATTTTAAAACATAAAAGTTGTATGATAAAACATTACATATACTCTCTTATTTCGATTATTAAAAATCATTAGTAACAGTTATTCAAAGACTTTTAATATAAATGTACAAAATAAAAATTAAATATTTTTTATAAGATGGAAAAAATTATTACTGCACAGTATTTCTCCGCCATAATCTATTACAATACCACACTTTTAATAAATTCTTAAAAGCCTCAATTAAGACGAATCTTTTAGATTTGTTGACTGATTATGAATATGTTTCAATTCATTTTTTTTTTTAATATTCCATAGATTTATGAAAGTAGTACCAAATCGGTTAATTGTGAATGCCATCTAAAAACAAATTTAAGAAAGTAGTTTTATGAGAGTAGTAGTTTTAACATAGTTGAATCCTCGCATTTGTTTTTAAAGTTTTTAAATCAAAATTCTAAAAAAAAGACTTGTTTTTTTTATATTTTCTTCACTGTATCCTATGTGTTCTTGTTCTTTTATTAATATTATTTTTATACCAGGTACTGCAGTGGGGTTCACTGTGTGGCCTTTCGCGTTTCATTTAATTAAGTATGGGACGTCGCTGACGTGGGCGAGTGGGCTTAACTCTTTCGCAGCGTATTTTCAGGCTATTAGCCGAGACCCTTGGTTGTTTGGGATCTGGAAAACCCTCATCTCTTGTTGTAATTTTTACGTTTAAAAACAACCGCTTGACGAGCAATATGAATGAGTTGCTTGGAATTTTTGGCACTTGCGGTCTTGCTGGTTGAGATGTCTAGGATAAGCTTAATTTGTCAGATAAAGCAAATAAAAATTATGTTTGCCTTTCCAAATTTAGACAAAGCTGCTTGAAGATTCTCATGAAAAAATAAGAAATTTAATTATTCAAAATTAAAGTCTTTTGGAATTTATAGTGTTTCTTATTTAATTGTCTTTAGTTTTTGATGGCCTGTATTTTGTCTTTAGAATTGGTAAACAGTAGGCTTTAAACTGAAAAATGTATGGTTATGTATGCTTAAGCAGTTTAAATAAATAGAAAATGTTTTCAGACCTGAATAAAACAAGTAAATTATGTTAATAAGAATCTGTTTTTTAGAAGATTATTCATTTATTTGAGTCATAATCATTTGTTAAAAAAGTTTTTAGTGAAGGCCTATAACGTGGATTATACTTTCTTTACAATTTCTTTCCTACCTCAATTGTAAATAAATTGAAATTGTCTAAAATAAATCAACGCGGTCACGCCCAATTGAAAAAAGAAGGCTAAACAACCTTTGCTTTGCACAGTTCATTAAAGTGTCCGGGGGAAGATAACTTTTCTGTTGACAATTTCCTTTTCCCATTTTCCGGCACGTTTTGATTGAGTTTGATTGGAAATTTTCAACTCAATGGTGGGCGAAATATTTGCAAATAAATTTTCGTCGCTAATGATTGTGAAGGTTATTATTTTTAAAATTTTAACTTCGGTGCGATTTTTGTTTTCTGTTAATTTACAACATAAACTGCATTTTGCTTGGGGCATTTCCTGCAGAAAACTTTTTCAATTACATCGCTACCATTGGCACTTGGCATTTTGAAGGAGCGAAACTTGTTCAAAGTTGTTGAGGAGAAAACGAATTAGAGGCAAACAAAGCCAACACGAATCGTTGTCAAAATGCTTTAATTAACTTGTTGACACAGTGTCAAAAAGGGGACCGAACCAGAAAAAATGTTACCCTGGCTGGCGGTGTCCCCAAGGTAAAATGAAATTAATTTGGCGGCGCGGGGAATTTCCTGACTCTCGTATATATGTATGTGAGTCCATTTTTACCTGTCGGCCCATTTGTTTTTGTATACGTTTCTTTTTCGCAATAACCGCACGGCTAATTGCTAAATTGAGTTGAAGTGTAAGTGAAAAGGGTCCGAACCCAAAGGAATATAGGCCCTGGTCCTCCACTATTTCCACCTACGTGCCACATGACAGGTGTAGTGCAAAAACTGCTTAATTAGGGCTAAGAATGTGGAAAACACAGCTGGGAAAAGGGAGTTGGTCAAGTGCATCTGACATTTGTCGCCGGATTCCTGCCAATTAGACACGGTCTACTTGTGTAATAATCTTGCAGAGAACATTACATAATTTCAGGACCGATTAAATGTGGCCAGCTGGGACACTTCTTGAAATTTGCACACAAAAGAACCAAACTCACACTTTATTTTCGGGGGTCCCACAAAGTGTTGCATGAAAATCAGCAGACCAGACGTCAATGATTGTAACGGAAGATGGAGAAAGGAGTGTTTCACTGGAATGTTGAACAAGTGTCTTCCAGACTAAGGGTAAAATTCAAAATTTATGTTGATTAAAAATAAAAAAATTGAACTTTACTCTAATACATTACCCCATAATGTATTGTACTGTTTTCTTAAATACTAGTCTCATTTAAGTGGTTTCCGCTGAGCGTTGATTTTTGGTTTATTGTGAATAACTTTATATATGCTTGAAATGTTAATTAATTGGCTACATGAAACCCCGATTACCGTTCCTTAAATCTTAAAAGCCAATGATAGATAATTTCCGTTACTTTAATTTATATCTGAATTGAAGTACTTTAGATTTCGCGAGTTTCAATAACCTTCAATAATGCCACTACTGTCTCTTATCTGCCAAGATATTAGTCCATCAATATAGAAAATGGAGTACTCCAAGTCAACTTTAATAAAAGCGTAGTCTTCTGTCCTTAATTTAATAACCGATGATACTTTAAGAAAAAAACAAAACACACCGACATCTGTAACTAAGGTCTCTGGATGAAACCCAGTGGAAGCTGAATTGTTCTGACATGAAAATAGCTTTGGAATGAAAAGCACTCGATTTATTTATTTCTTTAATATTACTGTATGATTGCCAGGAATTTTTGCACGTGGAACTTAAGGGGTTTGGAATTGAGAACGGGGCCGGGACAGCAATTGTTCGACAAAATTCTCCGCAAATATTGATGCTTTTTTGTATTTGTTTCTCAAAGATTTTATTTATTTACTTTATTTACGCTTGACATTTATGTTTGGCCTTGGTGGGAATTCCTTCAAGCTATTGGCATAGATAAAATATTTATAAATTGCTTTTCCTAAAAAATTTTCAAGACTTGTTTTGTTTTAATAATTTTAAGCCTGCCAGTTGATTGTTGCACTAGGCGAATGAATGATATATAGTTTTGTTTGTTTGTTCTTAGAGCTTCCTTAAGCTTTTTTTACGCTTCAAATGGAATTGTTATTACGGAATTTTAAATTGAGTTGGAAATTTTAAGACAAAATCATTTCTTTTCTACGTAATTTTGTGGCAATCCAAGACAATTGTATAATTTGAAAAGGATAAATAGAATAATTCAAAATCATATTTTCTTCCCTTTGATCCACATAAAATATATATTTCATGGAACCTTATTCCTTTTGAACTAAGAGTAGATTTAATTAAAAAACTGACTTTTTAGTATTTTTCAAAATATGTTACGTTTGTTTTGTGTCAAATTGTTCATTTTGTGCACAGAACTATTTTAAAAAGATAGTTTGTTTTGTTATGGTCTCTAAAGTTTTAACTATTTTTGTTATGTTAAAATTTATATTTTTACAAAAAGATATTTGCAAACTAAAACTTAAAAGAAATATTTTTTTTTACCAATATCTAAGCTAGAGTTGGCAAGTAAGGTACTTAAGAGTGAAAAATAAATAAATTAATACTGTTAATGATAATATAACTTAAAATGAAAAGGTAAGAACATTTCTTTACAAAATATGAGTTTAATATCGGTATTTCATTCCGAGTTTGCCTTAGAAGAAAATTAGATCAAAATATTATAGGGAAACATATAAAATGGAACTAATTATGTTATTTTTAGTGAAGTATTTTTCATTTTTCTACGTTTCTTAGGAATAAATGCACAAAACAGCTCAAAATATTATAGTTCCATTGTCCTTTTCTGATTGATAAATATCATTATATGCACGTATTTGGACTTCCATTGACGACACTGAAATTGATGACGAAAGCGACGGCATTTCTAAGATTTCGCGTCACGATTTTGTATCCTTTTGCCGTGAACTGCTGGCTCAAATTAAACACAAACAACGATTTTAACGGAACCTTTCGAAGAGTTTTCATGGAATTGAAATTCGAAACACACCGTTTACACTCACTTTAAAATATTTTTGTGGGAACCGTTTGAATTACTGAACCAGAATATGGTTTGACTGTCAACTGTTGCTCCTACTACTTGTTGAACACTGCGTGGTCGACTCGCGTAGCCGCCTCCTTTTATAAGGCCGGAACCGAAGTTAAACGCAATTCGCCATCGCCGACCGATGACGAGTGTGTCGTTTTCAAAGAGCCGATGTCGAGGCGCCAAAAAATTGCGTAAAAGCTTCGACAAGCTTTCGCTGGCCACTCCTCCCATCAAGGAATTGGGGTTTTATCAATGAAATATTTTCGGGACATTTAAAAACTTTAGCGCCTGCTCCGACGATATTGCCGAATGAATAATGTCAGAGGCCATCATTTAGCAGGGCCAAGATATGCGCTGTTAAGTAGGCAACAAGTCGCGAAAAGGCGTCACGGGCTTACCACCGAAAGGCAAGGTGATAAATAATCCGAAAAGTTGGGGGTGGGGAGCCCTTGTTGACATTACAGTTTACGGAATATGCAAACCGGACGCGTCATTTGATTCGTGGAATCTCGTCATTTCGTGGGTGTTTCCTGACCCCAAAGGAACTTCCTTGCATAAAACTGCGGAAATCCCTGCAGTGTAATTGAAAAGCGTTCTACGGAACTAACTAGAATTCAAAGAAAGTAGTAGGTTTACAAACATCACACTTTCCAGAACATTTACATTACCATATCAATGGGTTTTTGAATTACACCATAGCTCTATTTATACATTGATGATGGTTATGATAGGACTGTTAGACATAGTTAGTAATTTTAGTTGGGCTTTTTTATTTGGGTCACGGTGATAACAATTACAAATGGCGCAGTTGTGATTACAGGAAAAAGGAATCAAAGCTCAAAGCTACAATTTTTAATAGGATTATACCTTATAATTAAAATTGTGACTACTGGTAAATGATTTTATAATACCTTGTTAGAAAAATAACCCATGATTTTCTCAAATAATTTATAATTAACTTTGTCTGGATCTCCAAAAATTTATTTCATTTGAATTTGACAAGTTATAGCTTTCCAATTCATCATAAACGATGAACCAAATATTTAATTTTAAGGTTATATTTATGTTAAACCAAATTTTTCCATTTCAGCCAGAATTTAAATTGTCTGACTTTTAAACACCTTTCCAGACCAACAAAAAATCCTACGCAGTAGTGCAATCTCAGAATCGAGGGGTCAGGATATCCAGTCGGGTGTCAACAACCGTTGTAGCCCTCAGGCCTGGAAAAGATGACACTTTAGAGTGAAATTGCTGTTAGTAATGGAGGACAATTCAAACGATTCCTCGATGTTTTCGTTATTGTTTTGACGGTATGTGTGTGTTGTTTTGGCCTAAAAGGCGGCACAGGAAAATAAGCATATATAGGGGTTTCTTGCCAAATCGCCGGGGGCAACCGAAGATGACACTTACCCTAAGAAAACCAATAATAGCCCGCTGAAAAGTTTTAGTGCTCAAGGGCAGAGGAAAGTGATACAGGGCGGGGGCTTCCTGATATAAAGCAAAAGTCATATTTTTGGCCAAGACCTGGCTATTTTTAGACGGCCTTATTTCTCTCTGGGACATTTCAGTACGTGGTAATCGGCTTGTGCGACTTATGTTGCATCGGGTGGGCCTGATGTCATGTCATCCACCCTTTCAATGGACATCGATTCATCCGAATGCGTCACGCCCTTCTCTTTTGCCATGTGCAATCTCGGCATGTGCGCCAACGTGCCAGACCAATTGATAAACAAATTAGCTAATCAAATCAGCTAATTACGCTGAGATTTGTGGTTCGTGTTCTAAAAAACACTTTCGTCAAGAAATCACATATTTTAAGTTTTGTTTAAAAAGTAAGCAATATTTCATTACAACACTCTTGACTTGAACATTTATCTCTTAAAAACTTTTTTAATTTCAAATTTAAATATCTTTTGAATATCTTATAATTACGCTAGGATATGTGTTCTGAAAAAGTATTTCGCGGATAAAACTCATTTTTTAAGTTATGCTTAAACAAAATTTTTGCGGCAAAGAATTATGTCCTTTATTACTTACTTGAAAATTGTATGTACTTTAGAAAACTTTGAGTCAATATTTTACTCTTAAAATTTTACAATTAAAGTTTTCTCTGTATTTTTGCGATTTGGTTTTTCTAAATCGATTTTCAGAACACCATTCCGCCCGCATATGTTTCCGGCACGCTCATTCGTTTCACTGGGCAAATATTTGTAGCATACTTGTCGGTCGTCAAGTCAGATGTGCAATTGACTCATGCGTTTGTTTTTGGATTTTTCGGCCTTTATTAGTATTATTTCCATGCGGGCACTATCACGTCGTTACAGCTTTAATTAAACCCTATTGACAGTTATCAACCTAAGCGCTGAGATTGAGTGACAGTGGCGCTGACGTTTTTGGGCTCCGCTTTTCCTCATTCGATGATTAACAAACTGTGGCCCCCATCCTGACTGATTTTTGCAGAATTTGGTGAAATATTTTGGCTTCCAGTGGGAAAACCAAATATTTGGCCAAACTTTGTAAAACTGGCGAAAAGTGGTGCAGCAGGAAAAACGGCCTCCCGCCGCCCACAGAACATTGAAATTGGTCCATCCTCGGGTTTTTAGGGTTTGGCTGGATCATGGGCTTCGTGGTCTGAGGAGATGTCGAGTTCGTGCTCCTCGCCTACGTCCTCCTCCTCGCACTCCTCTGGCGCTTCCTCGAAGACCTCACCCATGATGATCTCCTCGGCCAGTTGATACAACTCGCGAATGTCCTGAAAGAGGGGTTAATGAATGCAAAATTGGTTACACTATAATTAACATCATTTTATTATTTTAGATTTTTAAAATTGAAGAAACGAAGAAGATAGAACAAGAAGTTCGAAAATCACTTTAATAAATGAAAGTGGGATAACTATAGACTGACATGCAACATTAAAACGAACTAGCTTTTGATTTTGACAGAATCTATAACAGAATATCTTTTATTTTATAACATATTCTTCGTATTAACACATTTATTTTTAAATATTTATAGACATTTGAAATACTGAATACTGAATACTGAAAAAAAAATTACTTTAAAGCACAAAAGTTAATAGGAAATATTTTAAAAAAAGATGTTCTCAGGAACTTTATAATTATTTTCATTTTTTGCGTTTGTTATACCCGTTACTCGTAGAGTAAAAGGGTATACTAGATTCGTCGGAAAGTATGTAACAGGCAGAAGGAAGCGTTTCCGACCCCATAAAGTATATATATTCTTGATCAGGATCACTAGCCGAGTCGATCTAGCCATGTCCGTCTGTCCGTCTGTCCGTCTGTCCGTCTGTCCGGATGAACGCTGAGATCTCGGAAACTATGAGAGCTAGGCTATTGAGATTTGGCGTGCAGATTCCTGAGCTTCTTACGCAGCGCAAGTTTGTTTCAGTAGACTGCCACGCCCACTCTAACGCCCACAAACCGCCCAAAACTGTGGCTCCTACAGTTTTGATGCTAGAATAAAAATTTTAACTGAAATGTAATGTTCTCATCAATACCTGTCGATTGACCTAAAAAAAAGTTTGCCACGCCCACTTTAACGCCCACAAACCGCGAAAACCTGTGACGCCCACAATTTTTATGCTAGATAAAAAATTTTAACTGAAATGTATTCGTCTCGTCATTACCTATCGATTGACTTAAAAAAAAGTTTGCCACGCCCACTTTAACGCCCACAAACCGCAAAAACCTGTGACGCCCACAATTTTCAAATTGTAACTGAAATGTATTGGTCTCGTCGATACCTATCGATTGATCCAAAAAAAAATTGGCCACGCCCACTCTAACGCCCATAACGCTTAAATCTGTATACCGCCGGTAGGTGGCGCATTTTAATCTCGCTTTGCTGCTTGCATATCTCCATTTAGCTGAGTAACGGGTATCTGATAGTCGAGGTACTCGACTATAGCGTTCTTCCTTGTTTTTTGTTCGATTTAATTGAGCAAATAATATATAAATAATTATATAAATAATGCTTATAAATGTATTTAATATTTGGTAATAAAATATTTTAAAACTTCTTTAAAAATTAAATGATTTAAATAACACACACTTGTCACGGTGAATTGAACAAAAGATGGATGATAAGGAATTACATTTTCTAAAATGTAGCTGAAAGTCTTAAAGGACCTGCGAACTTACCTTGGCATTCCTTAGCGCCACGATCTTCTCATCCTCGAAGCGCAGCTGGTCGTACTGCTGCTTGGAGATGAGCAGACCCCGGTTGAACTCGTCCTCCATCTCGGCCTCCAGTTCCTCGGCGTACTGCTGCTTGGCCAAAGTGAGGCTGATGGCGTCCTCGCTGATCACCGTCTCCTCGGAGACGTCGGTGACATCGTCCAGATACTTGGATTGTGGCTCGCCCTCGTGGTACTCATCGTCCTCAATCGAAGGCTCTCGCACAATCTCCCCACTGGATCGATGGGCATCCTCGATGAGTTCGGTAAGTTGTTGGGTGGTGACCGCCAGTTTCACATCCTTCAGCTTGTCCTCCAGCTGGTTGCGAATACGTAGCTCTGTCTCGCGGAACTTTTGCCTAATTAAAGAGCAAGCTAAGATTGTGTAGCTCCTAAAATCAAAGGTATAACTGGTCTGGATAATCCTCACCTGGCCCTCACTATGTTCTGTATGTCCTGCGGATCCGATGAGAACGGCTGGGAGATGCGCAGCGAACGCTCCTTCATTTTGGCACGCTCCTGTTCGAGGAACTCCTTCAGGCTCTTTTCGCACTCCCGCCAGTCCTCGTTTTCGATGCTGAAAAAGTGGGAGAGTTTTCCTTTCATTAGCCTCCATTCGGAAGCGAACTCACTAAACATTCAACTCATGCATATTAATGGGGAAAAAAGGGAACGTTGTTTAATAACGCGTCCTGGGAACTAAACGTTTCCATCATCATTTTGCGATACTCTTTCTTAGAGGGGTTTGGATATTAAAGAAGTTGTAAAGCTCACCAGTCTAAACGTACTCCTAACTCTAGCCAACTAAACTCATAATTTAATAATTTAGTTTTGGGCGTATTATCAAAATATCTCAATAAGAGTTGTAAAGATTGATTGCTATGTCAAAGAAAAATTAAAATATTTAATATCCGTCATATATTTATAAAATGCTTATTTGGGAACATTTATTTTAGGCATAAAAAACTTAGTTGGTTCCTAAAATATTTTGCAGAAGTATTTATAAATTGTTTATGGTAAGCTTTACTGGGACTTTTATTATAACAATATAAATATTAATAAATTGTTTATGGTGAGCTTTACAGGGAATCACCTGATAAGAATAATTATATCGGACTTTTATTAAAAGAATATAAATATTTATTAATTGTTTATAGAACTGCCAGATAAAATGTATTACTATTACTGTAGCGATTATAACGCATAAATTTTTTTATCAGTCGTTGAACTTGGACATTTATCAACATAAAAAATACAAGCAAACAAATATAATATTATTTGTAATCTTAAGTAGTTTAAAGTTACAACTTAGGATCATTTATTTATATACTTCCCAGGCAGTAAAAAACGTTATCGTTTAATGGTTACTTAAAAAGTTGAAAGTAGAGGTGGTATACAAAATATTAATATTTTTTTAACCGCCTTTTTTGTTTTTAAAATTTTATTTCCTCATTAGCCAACTAATCTCTTTGTTGAACTTAGAGCATTCAGCCTTGGTCTGCGCTTGGCTGTAATTTCCTTGACAGCACCCACATTTTCCCACCCCCACCGAAGGCCGTTTAAGCCAGTGGGTTCATCTTTTTACAATACATGCATCTTAGCCAGCTTTTTTTCCATGGCCCATTTTGTTGGGGATAAAGAGCTTCCCCAGAAGGAGCCGAGCGTCAACGTGGAATAATGTATTGTTATTCGCAGCCGGTGTTTCTGTTCCTCCCTCTGTTCATTTTTAATTTTACCGGCATTAAATGGCGGCGGAGCTAAAGTGACTTACCGCAGCAGATCCATTCCCCTTTCCGCGTCCTCTGTCCTGTACTGTTCCACCAACAATTTCTGCTGGCGCTGCCGCTCGCGTTTCTTGGCCAGAAGTTCCGCTTCCTTGGCAGCATGTTGAAGCCTTTCCCGCTCCCATTTTACGCCCTGCTGCTTCAAACGCTCTGCATTCTTTTCCCGAGCGGTCTTCAACTGTTTACGGAAAAACACCGGATTAAAATGGAGCTTTTGCTAAGAACTAAACCCACCTTGGAGCGCTCCTTCTGAATCTCCATGTTGGCATCTTTGTTGACCATGAATATAGGATCGTCGGCCAGTTCGTCTGGTATCACATCTGACTTGCCCTCGATAATCAGCATCCGCTCGCGCTCCACTTCCTTCAACTACAATTAGCAAATTGAAAGAATAAATGTATATAAAATGGTTGAATTAAGTGTGAATTGAAAGGAATAAAGGAAAGTCAACAGAATAATACAAACTCTTTACTAGTTCTGGGAGTTCTTAGGAACTTGATATATTTTTGCTAGGACTAAACAATATTATACAACCTTGATTAAATACTGTAAGTCGACTTTTATATACTTTTATATATTCTTTGTAAAATAATTTACATATTTTAAAAAGCAGCTAATCGCGGTTTTAATAGAAATCGCTTTGCGCTTTCTTGGGTTGGTTTCTTGTGAATCAATATAAATTCTGCACAAATTCAGCCCTTAGCAATTTCTGTGGCACTCATGATTATTTCCAAATATGGTAGCAAACAAAACATTTGGATTACTTTGGACCTAATTATAGGAAAATATATATTTATTCAACAAATTAAGCCTTACAAAGATTTTTAAATATAAAAGTCAAGAAGTTTTTTTTATTTTATCAGCAGGAAAAATCTAATAAATCAAAGATAAAAATCTTTTGATGGCAGAACAAGCCGTTGTCCAAAAGACAATAACGTTGGAACTTCGTTATCGGCTGGTCTGCGGTTGACATAAAAGCCAAATGTTATGGAATGTGGGTGGTAGAAAGCCTCTTTGTGGTTTTTACATATATTTTGGAGCTCAGACGAAGTTTTGGGTGCTAGGGAAGTATCCAAGTTATCAATTTCCCAACCCCATCAACACTCCTCGACACCTTTCATCTTTCTCGTTTTTTTGCCGCATTGCGCAGCACCTGATGGGAATGCAATCGGAAGCGTCAGAAAAGTTTAGTCCATAGCCCCCTGTATCATTTCAAACTTCAGAAAACTGCAATTGCATTTAAGGACATAGCGGACAGACAGATCTCTAAGTATCCGTATCCGCAGTGGAGCACTTTGTACTTCATAGTTTTTGGAGACTCGCATGTCTCACAGACATAAAAGGCAACTTTTGCTATCTGCCTCCCCGAATTTCCTCCTCTGTTTCTGGTCTAATTTTTATTACTTTGACGGCTTGGATTTGCCATTTTCATGTCGGTGGCTCATTGGATTCAATTGTTTGTGCTTTGGCTTGGCCCCACGGAAAAAAACAGAGAATAAGTAGGCGGTGTCGGCGTCATTGAAAAACTTTGGGACACTTTCGCTCCCGTGAAAAGGGAAACTTGAAAAGGGTAAGCATGAAAACAAAATCGCAGGCAATAAACAAGTGGAGGGTTAAGATAAACACCTTTGGACTGTGAAATACCGAATACTAATAAGCAATGGAAAATTTGGAGTCCAGGAAGGAATCAATAAAGCTTATAAATAAAATCCTATTAAAAGCAGGGAAAAAATATCTCAAATATTATGTCATAAACATTATGAGGTCGGAAAAATGGTTAAATATAAGTTTTGCAAGGATTCAATACTTAAGATTATATAGAAGTTACGTTATCAAGTAAAAGAATTGAATTCGTTTAATGTTTTGTAAATGTACTAATTCAGATTGGCTAAAATCGAATCTTAAGGGAATGTATTACTTAAGAAGATATCATTTTATTGTTAAGTCCTATCAATGGAACTTTATAAAAATGTATAAAAATGACACATTAGAAAATTCTTGAAATATTTCTTACAGAAAACGAATACAACCCCTTCTCACCCTCGGCAATTGTTTTCCTACGTGACTTTCCCTGGCGACAAATTTGTTTAGGACTCTCGTCTCATATTCTCCCCTTTCTAAACTTTACGAAAATTGAATTACCAACCAAACAAATTGGTCACATTTGTGTCTGGATTTTCTGGGGGCTAATTGGGTGCCCAGATTTGAAACCTTTATGTAAAAAAAATGTGACTTACCTCCCGGGCGCGAATACGGGACAGCAGTTGTTTGCGGTAATCCTCGTCGATCCGCTCCCGGAGCTCCTTCATGTAGGCGCGGTCCGTCAACTTGACCACATTGGTGCCCATCAGACGCTCCAGGCGGGCGCTAATGCGCGGCAAATTGAAACTGGAAAAGGTAGAAAGAAAAGCCAGAGGAAATTGAGCGGAAAATGCAGAGCAAGATATGAAGCAAAGAAAAGTGTACAATAATAATGAAAAGAACAAATGGGAGACAAGTCAATGTTAATGACCGTCCCAAATGTAAGTCAATAAATTGTACGCTTAATTACGGGCTCAACCTTCGTTCCCCCACCCCAAACAAAACCCCCCACTCACCCACACCTAGGTGGGAAAATCCCACATGGGTCGTCCGCTGAAGGCGTTTTAGCGCTTGTAACTGTTGGTAACGAATGAGGTCGGGTCGCATTCTCGGCCTGTTACTATAGCGCTTTTCACTCGCTGCGTTTGCCAACTGCCGCCAGTATTTTATTTTGGTTGCCAAACACCCGAAACCGACAACACAAGGACAAGGAGTCGTTCTCCAACTTCTCCGTCCCCACACACCACCTAGAATACCATGGGCCAGACTATCCCTAAAACATTGTTCCTCTTGGGTAAAGATTGTGGTGAACTGTTGAACTTCGAAAGCAGGATAATAACTCTTTCAATTGTATTGTAAAATTTAAGGACTTTTAAATGGACTGGATTTTGTTTTAAGTTAGATTATAGAATTACCTAATATGCCATTCTATTCATAAGCAGCGGATAAATAATAAAATGTTAAGAAAAACATAGGTAAACTAAAATGTATTAAAACAAAATGTTGTAGTGAAAGTTTTAGAGATTTTTATAATGTAATTTAACTCTTGCATGTTTGTAAAAACTTAGTATTTTAAAATCATTTCTTTGTAACAATGGTTTTTCGATTAACACTGAAGCATATTCCTTAGGCCATTATGTATTATAATACAGTTTTAATTAGTATGTAATAAGACTGAGCAAATTATAAAGATTTGAAATAAGATAGACCCAACACAGAAACTAACACCACAAATCTTCGCTAATCTTTTTTCTGAAATCTTTGGAGCTATATTGTTGATAGTTCTATGGTTTTTTGGTTTTCTTTAAACTGTCCCACTGTTCTCCCAACTTTTCCTCATATTTTTCACGTGATATGCACACCAGCCAACAAGAGTAACAACAACCATATAAACCTCACCTTCCAGCACCCCCAAAATTTGGCGTAATTTTAGACATGCAGGGCAGGGTGGGACCGTACTGAAGAGAACCCATCCGAAGAGGGGAGCTGAGCTGCCCGGAGCCATGGATGAGCGGTGTGCAAAGCGGGGGAAGACAGTCTTGGCTCGTCAGACTTTCAGACTTTCGCTAGGCTTTTTAGCAATGGCTCACATGGTCCTTCTTTCTTCTTTTTTGCGGTTCTATATGGTAAATAGGTATTTTATTTCCACATGCTATAAAGCAACTTAATGCAGGCAGGTCATGAGACCTGTGTACTCATCTAACAAACATAAACCCGTACTCGTGCCATGTGTTTTTTTTTCGGTATGCTATGGGGGATTAGTCAGTCCTAGTTAATGCTTGTCGTTTAGTTGACAATTAGATGGGTTAGTTTATAGGGATTGCCTGACTGGGATTTTTTCGGGTTTTGGATCGCAGCCAAGAATACTATTCCTCGGCAGGCACTCAATCAAAAATCGTTCAGTTCGTATAACGAAACACATTTTTAACGGATAAAACAATGTTGGCTTTGATGTCTCCACGAAAATCGTAACTGGCAATAGTTCAAAGTCATCAAAGTTCAATTCAATCAATTTCCAATCCGAATCAGGTGTGAGGAAAGTCAAGTCCCCTCCTTTGTTGGCATTGACATTGATAATGAAATTTCAGGACATCAATGGGTGTTGTCGTCGTATCAATAACCCGGCTGATGTCACATGCCACATGCATAAATTACGTATACGCTCCGGTTGCCAAAGGGGTTGCGGTAAGAAAGCAATCTGTCATGTCTGCGCTGTGCCCTAGAAAATCCCGAGTTACAAGCCTCGATTTATGACCCGCTCGCCATAAACAAGAAAACCCCCAGTCGTTCGTGATAGTTCCTGCGATAGTTCACATCTTTTTATTGCAACTTCCGCGAAACTTCCCGAGTGCAGGTCCCGTGACATTTGCAGCGGTCGCATCCGACATCAGCAGCTGTCACGACTGTTCAGGTGGGCCCTGATTTACGGCCCCGCCCACCTGGGATTCCCCCTGGCATTAACCCATTTTTACAGGGGAGTGCGTGAGAGCCGAGTGGGTTAACGCATATCCGATTGCCTTTGGCCATTTGTGGCACTATTCAGCTCAATAACGCATTAAAAATCTATCCTTTTTTGTGTGTGGGGGTTTATGTTACTGCTGTAAGTGCTGCCAGTGGAAATGATTTATTGGGTACTTCCATATGCATGTCTTTATTAAAATAAAAGATTTAATGGAAGACATCAGAAGCCAAACATACACATGTTCCGCCGGAAAATGGGGGTTGCAAATAATGATGTTGATATTTTTCATATCTATGAATTTTTGATTAGGGACTACCTAGTATAAAATGTTGCTTAAGAAACCAAGGGCTTACTAAAAAACAAAGTAACTAAGAAACATGTTTCTCTGAATCTTCTTATAAACTTTTATTTGATCTCTTTATATTTGTACGAATTTACAAGGCTATCAATTTGAAAAAGTTTAAGTCTGGTTCCCAATATTTATTTCTTCTTTTTTAAATCATTTTTGTGTCCCTACTTTAACCGAACTAAAAAACTGAATGTATATATTATCTTACAACCAAGGTTTGCGTTTCTTTCAGATCTCCACTTTCCCATTTCTCGCCTTCCGCGTAATGTGTCACAAAAGAAAAGTTCCATTGATTACATTTATGACTTAATTAGCGGCCTTTCGCAGCGAAGCAAGGAACCATATTAGTTTACACCCTTGTCGTTCGCTGTCATCGACTGCGATGGCGAACTATAAAACCCGACCGAAGGATATGGGGCGGTGGTAAGGACCAGGACTAAGGGCTCCTGCAAGTGTGCAACGCTAATTAATGCCGGGGACGTGCATAAATTTGCCGAAGAGTTGACATTTATGTCTTTGGCCTTTTGGCCATTAAAATTGATAATTGCAACACGTAGCAGGAGAAATTGCCAAAGTGCGAGAGCTGCGAAGGAATATTGAAATGCGATTCGAATAGCCCTATAAGCCAAACCTTTGATAATTTTATATTACGGATTTTATAGACGAATACTATAAAAAACTTTAAATAACTCTTCATTTTAAATCTTCCCTACCATACATTAATTTTTTAACTTTAAGGAAATCCAATATATTGAACTCAACGCATTTAACTATAAAAACCTTTAAATTATTATTCTTTTTAGTTTGTATTTTTGAACCATTTAACTTGGAATTTTAATTATATATCTCTAAGTAAAAAAGCTATAAATGTTCTCTTTTAAATATTATTATATCAAATACAGCAAACAATTTTACAATTATTAATATAAATAAATTGTAAATAAGAATTAATGTTACAAATAAATTTCAAAATGTTAAAATATATTTCAGAATATTTCAAATTTCTCGTTGATTTCTTTTAAAAAACAGTGTTATTTCGATCTAGTTTTTAACTTTATATATTTCATTTGTACAATTCAAATATTGTTTTGTTAATTTTGGTTGGTGTTACCTCTCCTCCGGCTCCAAAGTGCACTGCACAAAGTCGATGAGGAAGTCCTCTTCTATGCTGATCTTCATCATTGGCACTGACTTTCTGGCTCTCTTCCCTTTCGAAGATTTTCCCGCCATGGCAGGTGAGTGAACCAGAAGGTGTTCACTTTAGTCCCTCATTCTCGCACCAAGATTCGAGCGGGAACGCAACCTGCGGAACTTTCACCCGAACTCGACAAAGGCAACCGGCGAATGTGGCGCCTTTTTCTCAGGATTCGATTCCTTGGGCTGTCGCTACTCGTGTTTTGTTGTTGACACACACGTGTGTATGGCGTCGAGTGGCACGTGGGTGAAAGTAAGCCGACCCACTTTCACTTTGCGCCCAAACATCTCACGATATCGAGGCGTTGCCACCAGAACCCCTATTCGGAACCCGGATTCGAATCGGTATTCGAGTCTGATTCCTGTTCTGGAGCTACCCCATCGCATGTTAAAGCATTTAATGCTAGGCGTAATGACATGACACCAATGTCAATATTTTAACAAAGTGTAGTGTGTCAACAAGTTTCCAACGAGCAGGGTCGTAAGATTAGGGAAGGTTTTGGGAGGGCCATAGTCGATTCGCATTAAAGAAACGTTATTTTATAACTATGGGCAGATTTTTTAGATCAAGTAATGAATATTGAGAAGAAAGCAAGCTACACGGTCTGGTCTAATGCCCATCAAAATATCAGAAATTAATAGTAAGTTTATAACACTTTACTTGAATCCTTTAAAATCATTTGTATCCAATTAATAAAATGGTTCGGATTCTTTCAAAATGAAAAAAGACCACTTTAACTAGATATAGACTCTGATTAAAAATAGCCTATCGGTCACTCAATTTGATATACCTAAACGAATATATATGAATAAATTTAAATAAATGCATATTTTTCCAAAATGTATTCCATAATGACAGTTTACGAGGACCCTCAGAGTTCTCTTCTCCCAGGCCACCGTTTATCCCAAGGCGATATGTCCGAACTTAATAAGATACAAATTGGATAAGTCCAAGCCAATAGTTATTTTTAGTTCAACCAGAACCAGAAGACATATAATTTGCTATGTCCCCTCAAGCACCACGGTCATTTTTCGAATGTACCAAAAATGTAAAGATATTTTTGGCAGAGCTCAAAGCTACATATATTCAACAATGGCCATCTAACCGCATCGCTTGATTTTCTTTCAGTTAAGGGTCACCATATAAGAGAATGTAATTGTGGTAAAAGACAATTAGATCCGATTTAATGTGACAAATCAAATCATCAAATTGGAAAGACATCCTGTGGCAGGATTGACTTTCTGCTGGAATCCTGCCACGTTCTGCGTCCCCAGAAATTCATGATGACTTATTTTTATTTCATTCCTTAGTTATGAGCTTCGTAAATATATATTGTCATTCAGAGCATGAGAATTCAAATAGTTTTGAAGGTTTGTCCTCGTAGGTGTCGGGGGAACTGGTAAGCCAGTTTCTATCTAGCCATTTCACTTACTGGTTTTCCCTTAGCCCTTGTTTATGGCCAACAACTGTCGGTGTTTATTTCACCGTTAGATCTCGTTTTTTCATGTCTGTTTGTTTAAGCACGGAAACGTTGACTCGAAGTTTTCCGCAAGGGAATGGCAAACTATTCCTCGGCGAAAAGGGTTTGCGAAAGGGGCAGTGGATCTGGGGGCCTGGATTTCGGCGGTGGCAGTGGGGCAGTCTCACATTACCATGAAACCAGATAACAATTTCGCTTTATGGCCGTGTTTCATGCCAACGAGACATACAATAATTTCCTCTAATCGACTCGGAGCGCGGAAATTGAGCAAACACTTTGTATCGAGTTGGAGTCATCCGGTGGTTGGGTGGTTCCATTCTTTGGTGGCCGAGCCGTTCGAAATTTCGACTTTGACATTGGATGGGAGGTGCTGCCAATGGCACTTATATGTTAGCCAGTGCTGCCCTTATTCAGAAGATATCATGAGATTATGAAATGGATTTTGTATTTATATGATTCCTTAACTTTAACAGTGATTTTAATGTATGGGTTAAATTATATTTAAAAGTGATTTCAAGCCCCAAGTAATTTATGTATACCTTACTCTACTTTTATTATAATCATCACTTTAAAAATAGTACGGGATGCACATTCCGTATCCTTTTGAAATAAATACCAAAATTGGTAAGTAAATTTGTAACACTCTTAATAATTTTCTTACTGGCTTAAAACCTTAAAATGTTGGTAGTAGCCAAGTAAGGGCAGCACTGATGCCACACACATTTGGAACTCGTCATTTTATTTCCGGTCCGCCCACTTTTGCGAAAGCGTTCTTCACCCGCTTCGCCAACTTTAATTGCATCGTTTTCCGGCACCGTGATTGGTGCTCTAAGAACCCCAACAAATCACTTTGGTGGCTCACTGAGATTTGAAAACTTTGATTTTTATGCAGAGTGCATTTTACTGCAGTCATTTGCAATTGCTGTGTGTATGTGCTTCAGCTTAGATATTTTCCCAGGCGAACTTTTCTTTTTTCAGAATGAGGGTCAACGAATAATCCTCTAGAACCTCCCACTTCTATTTCCACTACTACTTTTTATATTAGTTTGGCCGTCGCACACAAATTGTGCGACTAACACTTGGATAAGGCCATTATGCGAAACTATAGTAAACTTTAATTTTGGCTGTATTTAAAAGCAATTGGAATCCTAAAAAATATTAAGTAAATGTTAAGGAATGTTTCATTAAGGGCCAATGTATTCATATTAATGGTTTGTGCTTTGGATATACATATTTTCATCAGAGCCCTCACAGGTTTATGAACCTGGTGAGCTTTGTAAAAAGCTTTTCTAAGTAGCTACACTTAAAAAACACTATGAACGCGATTTTAATTTTTGTAAGTATCATTGAGTTTTAATTAATGGTGTTATTTTTAAGGAAAGTTTCAGTTTCCCTTATTGAAAATGTCAAATTAAGATTAAAGTTGGTAACTAAGCAGCTTAGTCTTTCAAAAAATTTCCGGATTCAGCTATTTTAATTTTAAAAAGCACTTATTATAATTCTCAAAAACAGTTTGTCGTTAAAGCACCTCTTAAAATTATTTAAAAAAAATGCTTTTGGAAAATTAATTAATATTTTGAAATATAAGTTTTTTTTAGTTATTATTTGTTTGTAGGTTGCGTAATTACTTCCAGAAACATTATATATACAAAGCACTTCAAACAATCTAACTTGAATAATTTTGTGATTTCATAGTCTTGATTGAACACATTGTATGTGCTTAATCTTATTTCAGTCTTACTTGCACTTGACTAGATCCTGCAGGTCCTCCGGCGACAGTGCGTACTCGGGATCCAGGTGGGGAGTATTTCGTTTCCGGTTTCGGCTGCGGTGCTTTCTGCGCGGTCCGGTTGGACTTTTCGCCCTGGGTCGAACGCACATGGCGACATTATCACTGCTCTGGAAACTGGTACCTAAGCCCGGATCTTCGACAGCGATAAGGGGAGCACTCGAGGAGCGTTCCTCGGGATACTTCTTGACCGCCGATGCAGCCGCTCCGCCAGCCAGTTCCTCGGCCTTGGCCTTCTCGGCAAAGCTATCCCGCCGCCAGGAGGGCGTGAGGGTCCTGAGCACATTATGGGTGTCCGAAAAGCCCTCGTAGTTGTACTTCTTCCGCAGACTCAGCCCCGAAAGGTACTCCAGCGTCTGCCAGACGTTCATCTTGTTCGCACTGAACGAGGTCTCCTCGTCGACTGACCAGCAAGCGTTGCGTGCAATCCTCTGGGCCAGGAGCATAGTCACCGTGGCACATCGCTTGCCCGGTGGCGGGGGAGCCCACTCCCGGGAGTCGGATAGTGCAACAGTTCCCCCAAGTCCCACGTTTACCACCCCGATCCCGGCGGCATCAGACTTCACGGCCGTGAGTGACATATGCGGAACAGTTTGTTTAGGCCCAAATTGAAATGTAATTAAGTTTCCGATTCCGTTTAAAACTTCGTCCTCATCCTGCGACGACTGTGATGGAATGGCACACGATTCGGATACTGTTTCTGGGTGGGATCAGCAACGTCGGCGTGTCCGTTGCGTGGCAGCCACGCGCCCGTACTCGCTGTTTATTGTATCCATTTTGCGCCATTAAAAATAATATCATTCTGATTGAGTGACGCGCCGCTTAAGTACTTTCCTTCTTCGTTGTCCTCGCACTGACACCGTTTTCCGCCTGCCGCTTTCCTTTTTATTGAACACGCAAAGTGTCGGCATTGCATCGGTGGATTATATGGTATTCCCCATACCAACTCCAAACGGCTTTTTCGTTACCCCGTTCGCGTTTGTTTGGGACTCTTGCCTGGCACCTCGCATCATTGTGGATACGCAGCCCAGACAAAAGGTGAGTTATGCCAGTGCTAATGGCGCGAAGGGGCCCCAATGAATTTTCCCTTACACTGTTCCTAAATTGTTTCCTTATGGAATATGGGGATTGGAAAGTTTTCGAGTTCCGGTCTTTTGTCACTGAGTGATACCTTTAATCGTTGTTAAGGACCTAATCTTAATGTTTTAAAATTTGAAAAAAAATATATATGATATATAAAAGACTGTGTCCGCTAAAAAACTGTTTAAAAGAACTCTGATAAATTATGAAATTTGAAAAAGAGAAAGCGGTTCGATTAATACCGTTTATGTTGACAGTTAATGAAAAATTAAATATATTATATAAAGAAAATTAAATTATAAAAAATATTAAAGAAAAACAACATTGTAAATTATTTTACACTCAGCATTATCTGGTGAATATAAGCAATGAAAATATATCGTATCTTAAAGGTCATTAAGGGTTGTCACAAGAAATAATGGGATTTAGTCATGGGATAGGTATGATCATGGTTAGGAAAAGTTGTGGAAAGTGTTCTCTTCTTCTCTTCACCTTTAACATCATTACAGGAATATTCAAAGAAATTGTGGGGCTATGCAGCTGAGTGTTACTCAAATAGCTTCCTTTTCTTCAATTGAATTTAATTTTATAAGAAATACTTCATTGAATATTTGTTAAATTTATTATACCAGCAATTCTGATGGTCTCAGAGAAAAATTCATTAAAATATGTATCATTTAAGATGATCCATGACACTAATTTGTCTACATATATTCAAGCCTTTTGTTTCAATTTCCCTCATTTCAAGCAACGATCTTAACCTTGAGGCCAGACAATTCTTGAGTTTACCGCCCACCCAGGAGGCAACCCGCGAAACTGAATTCTACGACGACCCAGTGAGTATAACCAAGCCAATTTCCCGTTTCCATCACTCCTGTTCCCCAATTACTTGGCAAAGTTTCGCCGACAGCTGATGGCTGCACTTGGTCCCCCCTCTTTCCAGGGTGTTCATTTGCATTCGAGAAGTTGAGCCATCTATCAAAGGCTTCGTTAGCATCGCGTGACTAAACGTGGCCCGGAAATTAGCACCACCCACCCGACCCCAGAAAGATTTTTGGACAAGTTTGGGGGACAGGATGGGTTGCCGATATAAGCTCTTATCAGACGATGTGATGCAATTGAGTGCGAATATTTCCCCATGCCAGATTTAATTGCCATGGAAATATTTCTGGGTGTGGTGGGGCAATACTTTATGTGTAAGGCTGACAATTTGATGGATGCAATAAAATATTATGGCCGCGGCTGTGGCAAAGAATCTTAATTGAATGGCAGCGGCTGCATTGGCGCCAATCGGTGTCAGAGTCACCGAACCAAGAATCGGCCAACTTAACTACACAGCAAAAATTGACTCATATTTGGTATAGTTTTGGCAAAAGCATGGACAAATGTTTATAAATAAGTAAATAAACACAAACAAAAATTTAAAGATCATTCCTATATTATAAACATTAAATAATAGCTTGGAGATCCTACATTTTATAACTCAATTTAAATTTTAAGATTTTAAACACATTTTATGAATATTAAACAAATATTTTTGGTCAGATTGCCTAAGAATGTTGGAGAACATGCCTTTAGGTTGCTTTTACAACAGTTCTAATGTATTATTTTTGTTTGTTTGTAACGCATTATAGAATAAAATATTTAATAATAAGACGATTCTTATTAATTTTACCTAGTTTTTAGAGTAAACTATATAAATAGTACTATATTTTTCCTCTGTAGGGCCATAAAAAGCTCGAAAAGCACTTGATGGCGATGGATTCTGACACGTGTGCTTAAACACCACCCCTTCCACCTCAGCTGGTGTTTTGGCATTGAATGTTCTGTACTCACGCAACAATGACATCGGGATCCTCCCACCATTTCTTGTTCGAAGGCTGCAGCAGAAGGCTCACCTGCCTCCAATGGTTCTTGTGTACTACCTATAGATAAATATTTAATTTTATGTTTATTATTCATTTTATGCACTGTGATCGACCCTTACCTTGTACTTTTTGGGATCGTAGGCATTGTGATCTTTCTCCGTAAATACAAGGCGTGCCATTTCAATCCGACAGAATGTTTCCTAGAATCCAATGTGATCCTGCTTCTCCGGAAGCAAGCAATGTCCTTGAAAATATAAATTGTGCTTGTCTGAAAGAGGATAACTATGTTGTGTGGAGTGACTGAAGATTTTGCTTTGACATGAGCTTATGATGACTGTTAAATAAAAGGGAATTGTGTTGGATTTGCTTGACTTTTATTGTAAGATATATTAACTTATACTTTATATGGCTATTAATGCACTGTTGATATATATATAGCTTCATTGCTATTATAATAATTCGTAATTTATTAGATAAGAGTAGTGCATACATTAAGTGATTGCTTCCCGGGTAGAAAGCGAAAGTGGTTCTATTTCATTAACGATATACGATATACAAAATACTCTAGAAACATAATGGAGGTTAAAATATAATTTTTGTTTACTAATCACTAATAAATATTTTTTTTAATTATTTATTTTATATAATACTTTTTTATAGTTTTTATTTTATTGGGGTGTCCTACCCTTGCACCAGTTTTTACCCTATATCGCATCTCTGGGCATTTGTTGGCGTTGCCTGCTTTGGTGATATGCAAATGCAATCTAGAAGTCGAGAGTCGGCGACCAAAATGGAACAGTCTGCCGAGAACTGGCGGCGGGCACATTAATTTCAGGGCAAGCTTACTGAAGTGGATTTAATTACATTCTGCTGATGAAATTTTAATGGACAGCCAGTGGTGCTGAATGTGTGTGGGGCGAAGGTGGTACAGTGGTTCGCCGGTGGCTAGTAATTTGCCTATCCATTGTTGTTAGGGGCACCCGCGGCACAGCTTCAGTTGATATTATATAGATTGAAGTCATGGTTATGGATTGGCCGAATCAAATGCGACCAGTCTTGTTTTCGACATGTCAACCGGCATGGCTAATTGTCGCGCACTTGAATTGTCGTCAATGGCCTGTAGATATTGATTCGGGAAGGTCAAGGGGTTGGGGTGTTGTGGGTATTACGTGGTTTGTTCTCTGGGCCAGTTTCCGCATTTGTGCAGCAAACATACACATGGCTGGCCTGGTCGATCGGAGAACTGGCCTTATATGCTAAATGGAATTATGGATCGGAGCTATAAAAACTGTGGGGCAACAGGCAGATGTCAGTTAGTTTCGTTTCAAGCGTCACTGAGATCACATAAGCAAACATGAAGGTGAGATTGAAGGGAAATCGGATAACTAAGGCTTAAACTGTTGATTGCTGGATAAAAAGAAAGTAGGATCAAAACATTTGAAGCATGTTAAATCGTGTACAGTGTGTAGTGTTGATAGAATTCAAGGATTTAAATACACATCATATCATATTATATTAAATCATCACAATTTAAGAAACTCACTTTGATCCAGTTCAATACTCTAAACAAAATGTTTATTTATGTTTTGTCTGGGATAACAGTGAAGCATAATATCACGGCTGTTCATATTTTATTTGAATCTGGTAATTTTTTTGCTAAACCTTTATAGAAATCGACACCTATGAGGTGTACACACACATAAAGTCTGCCAAATATGCAAGACTATACGACAACTTAAGGCATTTTGAGTTTGGAAATCTGTTTGTTTTTAGTTGCTGACGCAAGATAGGCAGCAACATAGTAATCGCAATTGTATTTGTTTAACTAAAAATCCTGATATAATCCTTAATTATTCCGTATTAATATGTTGTCCGTAATTTCCATCCTATTTCCAGTTCGCCGTTGTCGTAGTCCTGTTCGCTTTGGCCTGGGGTGTCAACAGCTCGGTGGTGCCCCTCCTCTCCACCGTCCAAGGAGGAGTGGTGGTCGGAGCACCCGCCGTCGCCGGTTCGGTGGCCATCCAGGCATCGGCTGTTCCCGCTGCCGTTCCTCTGTCCCTTTCCCCGGCTGGACCCCTGCTCATCCAGTCTGGTCCGGCGGTGATCGCCGCTCCCGCTCCGGCCGTGATTGCTGCCCATGCCCCCGCCGTGGTGGCCGTCGCCGCTCCTGAGGCCAGCTATGTGGCCAAGACCCGCGGAGCCGTCCATGTGGCTCCTCTGCCCGGACACGTGCAGTCCGCCGCCTCCGTGAACCTGGAACCCGCACCAGGAACCTGGTAAAAGACCACCTGGAATAGCCCATGGATTACCCCTACTTCGATCTTGACCGCCACTTCACCCTTACCACAATTTTTGGTTTTTTAAGTTCCGCATGGTCTTTCCACCCTTGAGAAACTCTTGGGTTCTCATTTCTTCAGCAATCTAAGTCAATCCTATCCAGTCTATCGCTTTCCGCTTTATTCTCTGGTCTATATTTATCCGCCCCACTGTTGTCATCTTGAAATTTGTTTCTTTTTGAATAAAAAAATGTTATCAAAACAATTGAAATGAATTTGAGTTGGGAAAAGGCATATGGGGAAAACTTAAAAATATTATTATTAAATAGAGAGATAATGCAGAGAGAGAGATAAATGTAAATACAACCATTTCAAACTGATAAGTAAGTATTACAGAAGACCCGGTACTCACAAACTCTCTTATAATTAAGTTAAACAGACCTATTTCTTGAGTTTTTTCCAATTTACTGAAATGTCTACATCTTAATACCAGAAGACTAATTTGCAGTAGTTCTTACGCAATTAACAGGGGGTCGGATCACCTTTTGATGGCCAATTATAGACCCCACCCTTTGCCCAACTCCCACGCCTTCAAGTCCAGCAAATATTAGACAGCTAAATGGCATAAAACAATCTCGATGGATGGCCGATTACCGATGCCAGTAATTAATCAATTCCGGGGCCTTAAAACGGCGCTACAGCAGGGGCGTTGACAAAGAGCCGTTCCAGAAACGAGACGCAGTTGCTCGGCAGCTGGACAAAGTTGTTGCCAGCTCGCAAAACTGCCTCCGAACTGGTATCCGAGCTGAAAACGAGAGTACTACGCGATCTGGAGCAGTTGCGGTTTGCCTTGATCGCCGCACACTCGCACTTGCAATTATAAATAGAAAAAATGTGCAAAAACTTGATATGGCCGCGATGGAGTTAAGTAATGCCCATACAAAGTAATGCAGTTCAGTTCAGCTCAGATCAAATCAGATCCGCCTAAACGCCCACAGCGGGCCATTGAAAGCCGTTAGGCGGCTGTTCCCGATTCCAATGGGATTATGTAGGATTTTATGTTACCATAGAGGGTTATAGGGTATACGTCAGTAAAAATATATCTGTGCAATTTGCCATAATACAATTCTTGCTACCATTTTTATTAGTCAATCTGTTAGCTTAGGTTATTAAATGTAGCTTTTATAGCTTCTCGGAAAATAATTATAGAATAGTTGTGTATGGTAAAAACACATTCTTTAAGAGTTAAACAAAGAACAGTTTACATTTTTCAAGGAGAAATACAAAGGCAAATTGTTTGATCTATTATAAGGTATTATTTTGACTTTAAAGGGCTTCGTACGAATATCTTCTTATTTAAAAACATTTGTAAGTATTTTTATTTTAAAGGTATCCATTGTTTTAAATATAACAGGAAAATAATAACTGCCGTCTAGATGCCCCAGCTTTTTGACTGAAAATGGATTTGACCGAAAAACATGATAAGCCAAAAATGCCTGAGCTTTCAATAAAAGTGTCAATTGACGCCGGAACGTGATGCCAAGAAAAGGGGCATGGGCGGCGACTCAGTGGGGGGTGCGGAAGCGGGGGACAAGTGGCAGCTATACAAACAGCAGCTAAACATTTTGCCGGCGCTGTTCAGTTGTTTAGTGTCGTGTCGGCAGCCAAGCCCCATGGCAATTGGCCATAAATCTAGCCCCAGCCATTCACTTTTTGTTTTCTTTATTCGCAAGTGGGTTTTAACTCGATCGCTGGCTGCGTGCACGCAAATCCACAAAACGCATGACGCAGCCACCGGATTGCAACTGGGTCTCAAACCACTCCCCCCTTTTTTTTCATGCCCCACCAAGTTCAAGTTTACGCACTTTTCTGTAACTTCCTGCTGCGAACGGGTTCACTGCACTCGACGCACTTGAGGCGAACGCATTTCGCAGTTTCTGGTTTGCCACGCAGAAAAGCGAGTTCAACTTGGCCCACTGCGATGGATTGAATTTTATTTCTGGTCTACGCAGTTCGCACTTTTTGGGCAAGGCGAAGGCAGTTCGGTTTTTGGTGATCACTTCTGGTTGTTACACATTTCTTATAGGAAAGGAGTGAATTTATTGGTTTTACTTGAAATCTGAGCTTAAGATTTATAATAAGTCATATATATCATGTCATATTTGTAAGAAGTTTCCAAATTTACTATTAAATAAGAATTAAGCAAAATTTGTATTCAGTTTCTAAATCTATCATTTATATATTTTAAGGTCCAAAGTTGTCTAATAAATTAGTACTTTATTCAATTATCTAAATCAATTATTTCAAGTCACCTTATTACAAATATTTAAAACATTGTTTTAATATTTCGATTTATGCATAACACACCAAAACAAATCGTTTTTAATGTTCTCAAATCATTTTCTATTTTTTTTATCATTATATAATGATTATGTTTGGTCGAAAAGGTTATGCTTATTCGATCGTAATACCTATAGTCTGGAAGTTGTATATATCTGCGACTTGTTGAGGTTAAGGCAAGTATTTTTAAGTTAATATAATTTTAAAATATTTTAGACTACCTTTATTATTTTTACTCGTGTACAAAAACTTATATCACTTAAGCCGTCTACTTTCGCGTGGGCGATGAGTTATTGAATAAGGTCAGTGTTCCGCGAAGGATCGGACCAGTTCTGAAGTTGGTTCGAGTGATTCATTCACCAGAACCGATCAGAACGAGGCGGTTTCTTGTGGACACTAGCAATCGATTTTTTTAAAGCCAGAAAAAACTCCACATTGGCCTGAGGTATTTCGTAATACCGCACAGCGGCACGGCTTTCTTATCCGCACCCACAACTGGTTGGTGGCCTAAATATAGTACGCCTGGCATGGGGCAGCAACCTGTAGCCAAATATTCGCCGCCGAGTGAGCGACAAGTATCTGGCGGGTTGCATGAGCGGCAAACAAACTTGTTGCACACACTCGTTCAGATTTTTGTGAGTTTCGTGGCAGCAGCTGGATGGAAAAAGGAAAATATGTATGTGAAAAAGGGGGGCCCTGGCCCCCCACAATCCAGACATTCCGCCAGCCACTTGCTAACGTCATAAACACACTAACCAGCCCATATAGAACTCGTTGAATTAGCAACAATTGTGTGGCTAAGCTCTTTGTTAGTTGTGACAGTTGTGTAGTGACAACCGTGGCCACAAAAGTGGTTAATTATTGCCCTCTCCTAATGACCATTAGGCGTCCGCTTAGCATGCTAATTGTAATTGGATTAATTACCCACGGATCTTGATCGCAGACTAACGGCTATAGGGGGAATACTTGACCAATTGATTACGTTACGATTGCAATTGCATCATGTGGCGGCTCTCAGTTCGATTCCAAAATAATAAAAATAGAAACAGCCTTTTGGAGGCCGCCCACTCGAAAATGCCTTGCCAGAGTCCAAGTGTGATTGCCTATGCAGGCTAGTTAAATTAATTTAGTTCGAATAACAATTAAGAGTAAAAGGAATATATATTGGCCGACTTATAAATGATCTTACCAAAATGGTTATTTTTTTGGTTTTCAAAATGCCATTTTAAAGAATATTATGAGCTTTTTAATTTTAATATATTTGCTAAAAATTCAACTACCTATCTAAAGAATACAAATTAGGGACTGGGTTAGAACATATTCTCATTTTTATTAAATAAGTATCTCTGATTAATAGACATTTAAGTATGTTATTTAAGACCGTCGATTTTGAAATAGATCTCTTAAAGCCAACTAAAAAATCAAAACGATTTTGTGGTTTCCAATTCTTTCTGTTGGATACCCAATGATTTCCTTAAAATTTAAATGAGCCTTACAGGTGTGCCAGGTGGACCGCTGGTGTTTATTTCACACGTAGTGTATGAAAACCAAATTAAATAATGAGCAGCAGGCCAGAGGTGTTGGCGGTGTGGGTGGAAACGCCGGTTACCAAATGCTGGATACCAAAATACCTCTGGCTGGTCGAAAGCCCACCCCACTGGGTCTCCACCTCGTTGCCACTTCCAAGCTGCAAGTAACAAGTTGCAACAATCGGCAGCCGCCAAATTGAATTCAAGCGTGGCTAACATTGATTTCCCCTCCAAACCAATGACTTCCCTCCTCCCCAACACAATTAGTTTCATTCTGTTTATGCGAGTTTAATACGAATTTCGCATTAATCTAACCAAAAGTGGGCGTTGTCAGTCGGGGAGTTGTGATAAGGACCCACCAGACTATACTAAATAGTCTATGCGGACTTGGCATGATGCAATCGGGCGGTGAGATTGCAACAAAGGCTGGTGCTAGCTGGCTTTGTTATTAAAATGCCATTAAAATTGGGACAAGCGGTAAATTCGATCTACAGTCAGACAAATAAAATTGAACTCGAACTAATAGCTCAAAAGATCTATGAGCCAAAGGTAACTATAAATGTGTCGTACATGATTTTTAGCTGTTAGCGGAATTGTTATTTCAATTTAAACAACGTGGAAAATCATTTTTGTCCTTTTTGCATACATTCTCTTTTGTTTGTTAAGCAACCTGTTGGTTTTTTAATATTTAAATATTAAAAATAAAATAAAAATGCAAGTAGAACTATGTATATTTTTTCTTTGTTTAAAAAAGAAAAATGAAGGATATTAATATTTGAAATTCAAGTGAATTTTAAATATATTTTTTTACGGAAAATTTAAATCAACTAATATGACTGTACCCTAGACTTTGCCGTTCTGGTGGGGCACACGTCTGTTGCCATTGTTTTGCTTTGGGTTGTGCAACTGCCACGGCGTCAACCTGATTTATGCCACTTGACCGGAGTGCAGCCCGTGTCCGCTGTCGCACCGCCTTAGAAACCTAACGCCTTGCCGCTTGGACGCCTGCGCAGTGGAGACTCAGAACTTTATGCCCAAGATCAATGCCAGCTCAGCGGATCGCAGATCTCAATTGAGCGCGTTGCTCATGTCGGTCCAATGGTTATCTGGAATTCAAGGCGGGGCAGCTCTATATGACGAAGTGGGCGTATTCATGCTGTGCACCTGGTCACCAAGAATTTATGTATGCAAATAATTACGAACAACAGAAAGACATTAGGAAGCACTATTTTGATCGTAAAAAAAAGAATGGGAAGTTATTATAGTAATACACTCATAGAGCGTTCGGAATCTCCCTAAAATCTCGGTTGCGTATAGTGATCTATAGAAACTAGAGGTTAGGAAAAGACACCAAACATGAACTTAAGTGCCTAACTTAAGTTTTTTAAGAAAACATTTTGACGGGGAATACAATATACCTAGAGCTATGAAATAAAATGTCTACACACCTGATTGTAATGCTGATAGTGCACCTTTATTCAGTGCACCTGGCCATTAAGCAAAGAGCATACATACAACGAAAAACAATAAGGAAAGTATTAGATCAGTTTAGTTTAGACCTTGTAGCCGACGAAGTGACGGCGACCGATGACCTCGCCCATGTAGAACCAGGTAATAACCTCCACGGTGACCAGAACATTTAGCCAGGCCTCGCTGACGGTGATTTGGGAAAATCCCGACTTCTTCATCATATCCTTCTTGGAGACCTTCTTGGCGCTCTCGGCGGTCTTCTTCAACTTCTGAAAATCAGCGGGCAATGGAGGCGATAGCTCCACCTTGGCGTACTTCCAGAATTCTTCAAGCTGCGGACGTGCTGCCACAACAAACTCTGTGTAATACCAGGTTTTCATTATATTTTAGCTATAATAGGAGTGTACAACTTACTGTTGGCTAGGGCCTGGGCCTTGGCAACCAATTGACTCATTTTGTAGATAGAAAAATAAAACAAGAAATGGAAATTTCAGGAGATTTAACAATTTTACGACGGAACGTTCTCGTGCAAAGTTATCAAACTGAACAGCTGTCATGAATTTTTTCGATAGGTTAGCAATAGGCTCCTTGTCACCAATCGATTTTACATACTTAAAAGGCTGCTACACACTTTACGATTTAGATCCTGGAAATTTCGAAGCTCGACAATAAAAACAGGGATGGTTAAATAGTATGTCAGGTAATATGAATTATTACATTGCTATTAAAGTTTAATGAAAACTTATATTTTAAATAAAGTGAAATAATTTTCAATTTTTAACATTTTAAAAGCTATTAGTTTCAGTTCAGCTCAAAAAGCTTTATTTTTTCTTAAGCATGATGTAGTTCCACGTAAATGTGTTTGGAAAATTTGCATAATTGCGGCCTGGTTGAATATAACCTGCACCAATTATGCGATTTGCGGGCGATAAACTGACCGATCATTACCAAACCGACAAGATGGTTATTACTAGAGCGCCCCGCCCACTTGCCAGAGCGAAACAATGGTATAAAATAGAATAGGAAAAATGGAAACACGCCCTAAAAAATTGGCCTGCATTGTCTGCTGGTCATCGCCAGGAAAATCTCTTAAATTTACAATAAAACGCTGGGTATTTCGTCATCAGTTGAATTGGTTGCAATTGGTTGCCATAATGCATATTTTAGGCAAGCTGGTTTATTAATGAAGCTCTAATAGAACCGAGGTGAAGGGCCCGGCCCATTCTTCAAATACAAAATTGCCCCGGTTTTCTAGCCAAAGTTGGTCTAATTGCGCCAGTTAGACGAGTATGACATTCCATCGAGACCCGTTACGTTGCCCTATGCATAATCATATTGGATGTGATTAATGGATCGCATATATTTTTCGCTGCAGCTGTCCGCTAAATGGTTTCAGTCTCACATTTGGCCAGTTTGACACTCTGACCCACGTCTAAATGAAAAATAAAAATAAACGTGGCCAGCGTTTTTGATCTGCATGTCCGTGACAATTTCAAGTTGAGGCTGCAATTGGCCTGGGGTTTAAGCCAAATGCCCCAAACATGGAAATGTAGTCCACCAATTCGCTTTGCAATTTTGCATTTTTATTGTTTGCCAATGCTGACAGCCTTTGATTATATTTATTCTTGGGCGTTGCCCCGCCGCAATGCGAGAATTGCCTTCCTATTTTTGGTGGAGCACCGGGCAGCGAAAACAAGGCAAAACTGCAGAGGCTAATTGTTTATTTAAACACTGCGAAAAATTCCAAAGTTCTGGAATTCGCGACGGGAAATCACGACCTTCCTGACGTCAGTTTGATTTATTTATGTAATATAGAATGGCGTATCTTGAAATATTTTGAGTTTTTGTAATATATATTTCAGAAAACTGTGTGAGGATTCCTAACTTAGGAACATTCTGTGAATAAAATTGGTAATGGAAATCCAATAAACGCGCATGATATTCACAAAAATGACTGATTCCGATTTGACTATCGATTTTGTAAGGCATTTCCTTTCTCAACCAGCACTTAATGTGTGAACACATTAAAACCAAATTGATTACTGAAGGAGTTTAACGGTTGGTTAGTTTTTTGGCATTTAAAGCCAAGTTAATTTTATTGCATTGATTAAGTCATTGCAGAGGCTAAGTTCTAAGACCGCCTTGGGGCCAAGTAATTGTTATTTCAGTGTAGGCACGCGACTTTATTATACTTAGCTTTACAGAAATTCCATGCCCCAAGCTGCAAAGCTGGGCACTCATACCAACGGACAATATAATTGCAACAAAGAATTCTGAAAGCTAATGCAGCAAAAACTTTGCTCTATGCCATTGCAAATTGAATGCTTTAGGCCCCATGCTTATGACTTTTTAAATGTGTTTGTGCTTTATCAATATAATTTGGTGTTTGTGGCAATTTTCAAGCCGCTGATTGGACCAACCGATTGTGTCGGTTCAATATCTATGCTTATGTGTATTTGTGTTTCACCCTCGGCTGTAAATTCTTGTTTATACAGTCCAGCTTCTATAAGACAAAATTTAGAGTAACTTAAAAAGCAATCTGTATTTGTTTTCAGAAAGGCTGAATGGTATTGTTGGATTTTATTTAAAAGAATTGCTTATTATACGAAATATGTATTAAAATTTTATGACCAACTTTTTTTAAACTTTTAGTATAAACCTTTTTATACTACTTATAGTAAAACTACTTCTTATAGAAAATTGTTTCTGAAATGTAGCCACAATATCAAATTTAAATGAACATCCTTCATCTTGTCTGTAAATAGTTATAAAAGGTAACATATTAGACCCTTTGGGGACTTATATATATAATTAATACAAGTAGAAATTTTCTTATAAATAGGTGTTCATAACTAGGATTTTAAAATTTTAAAATTTTTATATTTCCCTAAATATACATAGATCTATTCATTTAGGGTGCTCTATTTATTGCTGATCGGTATATGTTGTGTGTATTATTGGTTTTGAGGTATAGAAGTCCGACTGTGGTAATTTGCGCAATCATTGACGCCCGCCGCCCCCTTTTCGTGGGTGAGAGGGGCGTGGCTTGGGAGGGTGGTGGTCAGGTGAAGCGGGAAGCGACACCCAAGGCAGAGATCTTCGAGCAGCTGGGCAGTGAAAGGCCAAAACCCGGAGCGGATCTACTATGGTATGGTATGGGTATGGGTACTCCAATTCTGCCCGAGACTTGGGCTTGGGCGTCGGCGTCTCTAGAGCAGAGTCTCTCGCCATTCGCCTCTCTGGCGCTTTTTGATATATATTTTCTTGACTTGGGGGGCAGGTTTCGGTTTTGGAATTGGAAAAGCGAAGCAAAGTCCGCGCCGCGTTTTTCGTATATAAGTTGCCACAATTTGGTAGTCGAAATCAGAATCAACTCGTTCGCTGAGTATTCAACACTACTTCTCCTTCAACAACCCAGCTTCAAAACCCACCCCAAAACAACCAACATGAAGGTGAGGCGATATCATCAGGACTAAGTCTGAAAACATTTTCAGAATTTTCAAAGAAGAGTTCTGGAAATTTTTTTGGAATATTCAAAGCATTATTCTAAAAACAATTTTAGAATTTTCGAAAGAGTATTCTTGAAAACTATTCCACAACGTTCAAATCAGTATTCTCAAAACAAATTCAACATTTTCGAAAAGTTTTTGAAAAGTTTTGAAATTGTTCTAAGAATGGTTCCTAGAATCTTGAAAGATACTGACATTCTTATATGGTCTTTCAGTTCGCCGTTGCCGTAGTCATGTTCGTGTGCGCCCTGGCTGGAGCTCATGCCTCGTGGGCCCAGATCGCTCCCGGTGTGTCCTATGTGAGCCCCGTGGCCCATGGTGGACCTGGTCTGTGGAACGGAGCCTGGAACGGCGCCTGGAACGGTGCCTGGAACGGCGCCTGGAACAACGGCTGGAACGGTGCCGCTTGGGGCGCCCCTGCCGCCGTGGCCGTCCACGCTAGCGCCGCTGCTCCCTGGGGTCTGACCGGTGCCGGATGGCACGGCGCTGCCGTTCCCGGAATCAACCTCGCCCAGGGACCTGGTCTGGCCGCCGGCCATGGCCATGAGGGCGTCTATGTGGCCAAGACCCGTGGTGCCATCCACACCGCTCCTCTTGCCGGACACATCAACTCCGCCACCTCCGTGAACGTGGCCCCCGCCCCGGGAACTCTGTAAGTCGGGAACTACCAACTATCACCCAGTAACCCAAACCGATGCCAAACGGAGCGGATGGACGGCAGTATCTACCACTGATCTCCAACTGCTTCAGCGACTTACCACGACTACTCCAACCGGATAAATACCCATCTCTCTCTGTACACTTATTGTTAAGCACACCGCTCTTAGTCCCCCCGATACGAACACGATCCTGATCTTGGGTCCATGTCCATATCCTCTTGGACATTTCCCAACGCACTCAGCAATATATAAGTCCAACAGCAATTACAACAACTACAACAAACCAACAAACGACAGCATGTTAATTTTATTTTTTGAGAACTCTTCAATTACTTCCCATCTGCTATCCTGTCTTTCTCTACTCTACATCTATCGCTATATCTATCTATCTGTCTGGCATATCGTCTATGATATGCCCTGTCAACCTGTAAATATCCCATTGTATTCTAGTAATCTGCAACAATGTAAAGATTGACGAAAGCGTTATAAATAAAGCCAATCAGCGTTTTTTATACGAATTAACTATTGTGTTTTTGTAAATATGGGATGGAAATTATGGGGATACTCCTGAAAAAGTTATAGTAGTTACTTGAAAGCCCGCCTAACACATTGACCAAAAATATAAACTTTAACTTACATATATATAAAGTAAAAATTTCCAATTCAACAATTTCGTTTGGTTATTTAAGAAATGCCTACTTACTTCTCTGACTTAGTTTTCATCAGGACTTATATCATATTCTTAGCTTAAACATTTTGTTTAAAAGGACCTTTATTTATTTGTATGCATTTTTAAATTGCTTAGCTTTTCAAATTGTCAGTTACTAAACATAAAGTGAAAACACTTATGTCATCTCTTAAATTTATTAATATAACTTATTTTGTATTCCAAAAAAAATATATACTTATGTTTTCATCTAACACTAAAAGTCAATTGTTTTTTCAAGAGCACTTTACACACCCTTTTGTAATTGTAAGACAAAGTATTGAATCACTTTTCAACTCTCATTAAACTCGACTATATCATAAGCCTTATATTAGTTAATTATAACCTTGTGTCTTTTTTTGCACCTGTTCGACCTTGAGAAGCCGACAAAATGTTCATTTGATTCCATATCTGCCAAGAATGTCTAGATCAAATGTGTCTTTGTCTTTAAGTGTGTATTATTATAGTGACAGTCCTAATTTGCTTGGCAATAGTATCGACCAGTGCTGAACGGTAGTCAAGTTGGGGGCCAATGGTCATTAGATCGAGTTAATTGGAGCAGACCCAGCTCATATGCACGTATTGGGCGCACAGGGCGTATGCTTAATTATGCAAACGCTTAGCGCTAATTACAGATCGCACAGAGACCGAGTTTCGGTTTCAGTCAGCACCTGGGCTTCTGGTACAACTAAATAATTGCCCCGCAGAGTAAATTATAGCAGCCGCTAATTACAGATTATCATCGCATCGCAAGAATTCAACTTGAACTTTTTTCGGTGTCTGCCAACTGTTTTTGCCAAGACTCGATCTATCTCACCCACATTTGTATGGAAACAAGTTTTTCTTTTCGGCATAATTGAATTGTCTTTGCTGGGCTAAATTTGCAACAAAGTCTGACTTAATTGCTGCACCTAATGGGTTTCCGATATGTTTATGTGGGCTGTTCCCGGCGGTAGACACCCACACTCCCGATTTATTTCAGCCAGGTGAATGTTGTGCAATGTCGATTCCATTAGGTAATCGGAGGTGGAAATAATTAGGGAAATAGCCTGGCAACCAAGATAAAGTTGGAATGCCTTTTAGCAGAGTTTAATGTCCATTTCGCAGACCTAAATTAAACCTTTCTCACTGTTAATTTAAAGTCATACTCTAAGTAATAGCCATTTTACTGTTTAGAAACAATAAAATAAAACATATTATTTTTATATAGCTACAAATATTTTTGAAATAGTATCTAGTTACATATAGTATTTAAAAATCTTTTTAAAGGACAAGCCGGGTTTGTAAGCTAAAAAGCATTTAACTCATTCAATGGCAATTTTTATTGTTCTTTTAAATAATGTAAATTTTATTATCTTCGGGTAAGTTATTATTGTAATTCTAAGACAAGATTAATTGATTATTACTGTTAGAATTTTTATGAATGATTTCAAGTTTGTTCTGAGCAAGTAGTTACTACACTTAAAATTTCCCATAAAAATCAATCCATTAAGTGGGTGTTTCCTGGCATATTATTAACCCTTAAGACACATAAATCAGTTATTAGCCGGCCTTATACAGGATACCAATCTCTCCATAATTGGATTCGTGTTATAAATCATGCAGAAATGCTAATCGCGCACAAACAACAATTAAGTAATTAAAGTGGCGGTGTGATGGAGTGAAAATCAACTTACCGGAACTGCAGCTTAAAAGTGGGTTGGGCCACTCACTCAGACAGTTGGACCCACATGGACCCACATGGCCACGGAGATGGAAAACACACTCACCGAGAATGCATTTCTGGGGCGGTGCAATATGTGGATATGGTGGTGTTAGTTCTGAGTTCTGAGTTAGTTCATGGGTAATGTTTCTACTTATAATTAAAGTATAGTTTAGAAATACCGTTCAATACTACTACTAATACAATACTTCTAATACGTACTATACTACAATATTTTTTTTCGATGTTTGCAATTTTATTATTATTTAGAGCCTAAATATATATTATTTTTAAGTTCCATGCACTTTAATTATTATAACATAATGACAAAGTAGGTGTAGAACTAGTTCTTCAACACAACCGCCTTGAAGGCGTTCAACATAGCCGTTTGATCTCCCCACCGATAGATCGATCAGAACCGATCCGATCCGTTCCGATCCGAAGCATGTCATTAGCGCTGATCATATGCATGCGGAGCAGTGTCAGCGGTGTCCACCGTGTCATGGTGTGTGAACTCTCACTTTCATGAACCCTCCGACGTAGCTGATTTCCTATAGCTGATGTGGTCAGCAGTGGGGTATAAAACTGGCCGGCAGCACCGTTGACAGATCAGTTCAGAACAAGAGTTCAATCCGAGCGCAACCCAAAACCCACAATCAGCACCATGAAAGTGAGTTATTAAACGGATTTATCCTGATACATAAAAACTAACCAATATTTAAGGATACTGAAAGAATTCAGTTAACCCTTAAATGGTTTAAACTTAAAGTGTCTAATAATCTTCAAAGCCAACTGGTTTTTATAAGATTTCAAAAGTAAAGTTTTGAAATTTCATAACTCATAAATAAAAGGACTAGAGATTTTAAAACCACTTTAATTGGAGTACTCCTGCCAACTTTAAAGTGATGTTTTATAATCCTATCTTTACTTGTTGAAATGTTATATTAAAAAATACTTAGAGGCAACAGTAATATAAAATTAATAAGTTAGGAATTAATTTATTAATATGAATAATATTTTACAGTTCGCCGTCGCCGTTGTCTTCACCTTGGCCCTCGCCATGGGCGTGCAGTCGTCCGTGATCCCCCTGCTCTCCCAGGTGGCCGGCCATGGACTCTCCTACACCGCCGTTTCTGGACCCGCTGTGGTGGCCTCTCCCTGGGCCGTTCCCGCCGCCCACTGGCCCGCCGCCGTGAACGTGGCCTCCTGGCCCCCGGCAGCCATCCATGCCCCTGCCGCCGTGGCCGTCCATGCCGCCGCTCCCGCCGTGGTGGCTGCCCATGGTCCCGCCGTCGTCGTCGGCCCGGTGGCCCATGAGGGCGTCTACACTGCCCAGACCCGCGGAGCCATCCACACCGCTCCTCTGTCCGGACACATCCAGTCGGTGGCCTCCATCAACGCCGCCCCTGCTCCCGGAACTCTGTAAAAAGGATACTATAGAAGTTCTATAGAAATCAATCGCTGATCAGACCACTGCCGTTACCATGGAAACTGACCCTTATGGGGAATAGACCCCCGCAACACTGTTTTGTAAATACATTGTATATATAGACAATATATAGACAGGGTACACTCGCACCTAGCACCTGAACAGGATCCTTCCAAACCTGTCCCAAAAACAGAGTCATCAAAATTCCCTTTCGACCTAAGCACTCGGCCACTTTTGTGGTTGCCTCTTTCTCTCGCTTACCTATTTATTTAGCATACATTTTCGAAGCATTCCTGTGAAAAACCGCCACAAGCTTTCCTTCGATGGGGATGCCAAAAGCATTCTGGAAGGAAATGTTTGATCATTCTGCCAATAAAGAAAATGTAACTAAAATATATCATATTACTTTTGTGGGAATGTGGGAATGGGGTTGAAATATCTTGTGTTCTCACTAAGATATTTGAGTAGAACCCAAGTTTAACAATTATAAAAAAAAGTTTACAACACTGCCTAAGGGAACCTCCTTTCGTTGGTCAATACTAAAATTCAAATATCGGGCGCAATTCTGTTACCAGCCTAACAATGCAAAACTATTATAAATACAATTAAATTTACTTTATTATGAGTTTTGTAAAAATATGGCTTGCTTGGTTCGTTTGGATGGTAACTTTAGAATTATACATGTCTCTGTGTTTTGTCGGGTTTTTTTAAAATTTTTTTGCGATATTAACCGTCGGCTTACAGTCATTAAATTGTGAACAAATTCCACATTTTCAAAGTTTGCCAAGCTGCAGCTCAGAATATACTCAATGTATCCTATTCATTTATTCGGTCAAATTAAAGGGTGGCATTATAGTTATAAAGGAAAAGCGCATCTGAAGAAATAATTAAAAAAATTAAGAGTACAAACCATTCTTTTCTTTTTATTAACCCATTTAAAAATGTTGAGTTTTTCTTTTGTGATCAAACTTTGGGGTCCAACTCAACCAGGAACTACCATCATTCTTCCTGTGGAATTTTGTTAGTGTTATAAGTGTTATTCAAGTTAAAACTCCTTTTTTTTATGTTAAGAGGTTATGTTTCAACATTAGTGCAGAGTTTTAAAAAGGCCAATTTATAAGTTCTTTTTATATACAACTACTGAAATTTAATAGATCTTAATGAATTATTAATTATTATTGTTCATGTACAAATGTCATTAGTATCTATTAAAATGGTTTATTTCGACTTTAGCATATTAAACTCGATTTTGCTAGTAATAGATCATTTGACAGCATAATTGTATTGCACTAAAACAAGTTCAAATTATACAGCTGATGCTTTTTAAATAGCCCGCGAATGATAAATTCCCCACAACCACAGTCAATTAGTATACACAGTCCGTTGGCTCTTAAACTATTATCGCCGCATTGTTACGCCTCCTAATGCTCTTGATTGATTCATTGCCTCAAATTGTCACATAGAACCCCCTTCCTCTATAAAAAAGTGTGATTAGAGCGACGCAATTGAATCGAAAGCTGAAATGTCAAGTTCATGCGCATGCGCAAAGTCTCCAACTGCGTTCGAATGCAAAAGGCAGTCACAAATCAAATCGAATCAGCAGTGGCCTCTCGCACTTGTTTTCCCCCATGTATCTTTCGATTTACTATAGCTGAATCCAACTGTTGCGTGATTTTCCCCTCCTACTCTGCCACCCCCTTTTTTATATGTTTCCCACTTCAAGTTTCAGCTGCGGCTTACAAAGTCTCGCGCTTGTTTTTCATGTTTATAGTTTCGTTTTTGTTGCCGCATTTGGCCGTTGAATGAAATGCGTCAGTGTATCAATAACAATCCCCCCTCAAACTTCCTGCAACATTTTCTCACCACACCTCCTTTGGAGTACACAGACAAAAATTGTGGAAAGGTTGTTGTTTATTTTGTTTGAATTTATTTTATGATTAACTTTGTACAACTGTTTCACCTTTTAAATTACTTGATATCCTGTTAAGGTAAGCTTCAAATCTACAAAATATTCCTTAGTGTTTTTTTTGTAAGCCTGTATAGAATATTTTCTCAACAAATATTTTTCTGTGCATTTTTAACAGATCTTTTATCTACTGAAACTAAATTATTTTCTTAAATGCTAGGCATAAAATCTAAAAAATACTTACAAATATTTTAAAGAATTTCTGTATAATATTTACTGTCAACCTTTTATTTCTGTGCACCGTCTTGCGATTGAATCGACTGCATTGAACTGACTGCAATGATTTATTGTACGCCGGCGGCCAAGAGTCAAGCGTCAATCGTGTCGACAGTCTCCCCTTACTTGGAGTCCGACTCGAAAATGGCAAGAAATTTCCTACTGGGCTTCGTTTTGGCAATAGCCGGTAATTGACCGGCAAAAGAAAATCACACAGAAGTCGCGGGGTCAATACGAATTTGGTGTGCTCTTGCCTTCGACCATATATGTAATTTAGAAAATTGATTCGACTTGGGGGTAACTAATAACCACTTTGTTCGTACTTAATTTAACATAATAATTGAAAGCTATTTGGTAGTATAATAGTTTGATTTAATCGACTAAACAGGTACCCACTACTTTTAATTTGAAAATGTGTAATACATTAACCTATGATTAGTATGGGAAATAGAAAATATTATTTTTCATTGATAGATCAGTTCAAAATTTACCATAAATATCATATCCAAATATATGGTATTATATTATCCAAACACAAGCGTAATTGCAAAACCATTCATTGTAAACATTTTGATATGATGATATATGTTATGGTATGATACAAACCATTAAAATAGAAACTTATAGTTTAATTTATAATGATTTAAAATCTTTAAGATAGATATTTCAAATTAAAGAGCTGTTTGCATTTTTTTAAGATAATCTCTAACTTGTTAATTTGTATTTTTCAATTTTGTCTTTTAAAAATAATATTTTTTGTAGTTTCCAATACAGTTTAACTAATGTGTCTCGGACTTACTTTACCTGTAGAGTATTTAAAAAATAAGCTGATGGGTTAACTGCGCTCTTTCTTTCTGCCACTCTTTTGCATTTCACCCGAAGAGTAAAAGTAGCACACAGCAGCAACTGCGATAAGAGACACGAGCAACATCTGCAGCAGCAACAGCAGCAACATCAGCAGTCACAACAGCAACACTCGCACTCGTCTGACATTCGGCGACTATCTGGCTGTGTTTTCACTCTTCAGTTTTCAGTCGTTCGCTGGCAGACGCGCCGACAACGTGCGTCGCAGTCGCAGCCTTTTCCGATTCGGGTTCAGATCGAGATTCGGGTTTCGATTAACATTCGCGCAGTGCTAGTTTTGCAGGGGTTTTGTGCGTGATTGCAAAAAGTGTCGCACGAGCAAAATAGAAAAGTGCACTGCATGCAGGTGCATGCAAATGTGAGTTTCAGATGGTTGAGATTACGAACGGATGATAACGGGACATATTGAGTTTATGTGGCGCCAATATCGTTATCTATATGTGCATAGTCTTTTAGATGGGAGGAAAATGTTGAAGAAAGGGGAGAGGGGGGGAAAGGTTCTGCCCCACAGACTTGGCCAACACTTGAGACGCCAACTTTTTGCGTCTTTTGCCCACAAGCATGCGAAAATATTTCTGCACACTCAAAGATAAAATTGGTATATCAATGGTCATTACCTTGTTATATGGTTTTCTGGAAACTAAACAAACATATATTTCTCAAAAATAATAATTATTTATTTCTTTTTGGAATTTCTATTTAAAAATTCTTATAAATTATTTTTAAACTTTCAAAATTTAAGATGTATTTAATATATATATGCCATGATTAATGCCAGAGGAAGCCTTAAAGTTATAGTATTGAACTTGTGTAGACCGCTTTTTCACTGTGTATATATTTGTTTGTGCTTTCCTCTTGGCCATTTCAAATTTTTTTCGCAAATTTATTGCGCACAGCAGAGTGTTTGTTTGTAAACATTTTGATTCGACTAATTGGACACGTTCGCCGCATTCGGTGCACTCACTAATTTACTCATAAATGGAGCCACACCAAATCAACAGCGTCATCGGTGTCCAAAACGCGTAGAGCCAGGAAGATATAAAAAGTCAGAAAATTTCCCTTGAATTACACAATTGCCACAGCTTGGAACAAAACAAAAAACAGCTGACTTTCGCGCACCCTTTTACACGTTGCCTCCGCTTTTTATCGCCTTACTTGTTGAAATCGTTTTGGCCAAGAGAGAACCAGAGAGCTGCCTCTTTTTCGGCCACCCGTACGTATGAGCAATGTCAAGTATACGCTCCGTAGACCACCGGCATTGAGTGCGAAGAGAGCTGAAATGGGCTTGGGGGTGGGAAAAGCACCATCAGCTGTCCATTGCCCCCGTTCACTTTTCCGTTGGCTTTTATTTTCATGCGCTTTACTTTGTTGCGATGCGATTCGATTCGATTCTGTTCGATAGCTTTGTTTTTAAAAATACATTTCCATTTGTTTTGATTTCCCCTTCAGTTGGAATTTTTCTTTGTTTCGCGTTGCTGATAATAGGATAGGTACGAGCCATTTAAAGAACCGTCGGAACCATCGACAGGTTGGACAAGCTATGGCAGTCCTATATTAGGAAAAATTAAGTATATATATTTTTTCAGTTAAATTATTAATAATTTATAATAAGGTGTCAATCGTTTCTTTTGATTATTATTAAAAAAGATTGATAAAATAATTTTTTGGAATTTAATTTAAAATAATTTATTATTTTCAATATTGGGCAATAAAAGTTCTTACAAAAAATGAAACCATTTATGTACCTATTCAATAAATTACTTCCTATAATTTCTTATATTTTAGAAACAAAAACAAGTGCGTGTAATTTAAAGTATTCAAGTACTCGTCACACTGTACATCCCATATAATCGCTGCAAACTCACATACGCATTGCACGAAAAAGCGACGTATCAAGACTTATATATTTAATTAAATTTGTGAGTTGTTGGGCTCTTTGTTGTTGGTGCTGCCTATAATACTGCTTCATTTGGCGTCGCTTGAGAACGGCAATCCCCATCGAATAGCATCATTTGTCGCTGAGCATCGGAGCTGATTGCTTGGCGCCCGGAGTAATCAAAATCGGGTTTAATTTCGTCTAAGGTTTACGAGTGCGGGGTGAAGCCGCCGGTGGCAAATCATAGCCCATTAGAAGTTAACTTAAAGATCAGAATTCTACAACTTGTTATTCGTGAAGTGACCCAGAAAAACGCTGCTTAAAACTAGGTCAGAGTGCTAAAAAAAATAAGCAAACCAAAACATAAGCGGAACAAAACGGCATGAACTTGGAACGAAGAGCATCTGTGAAATTTTAATTGAGACTTTGGAGTCTCGGGTGTTTGGCATTTCTCACCTGGTGGCCACTGCCTCACCTGATGACCCACCATGAAGGGCATCTGCGGTGAGCAGCTCAACAACTGCATTCTCCTGGGCGACTGTGAAAATAGCGAACATGGTTCCGGACTGCCCGAAGATTTCACGGGCGAGGGAGCGGAACTGGAGTCCGGAGGTGGAATGGGTGGCAGTTTGACCTACGCGGCCCGCCAAATCCGCATGAGACAGGTGCACAGCATGGCCGTGCGATCGGGAAGTGCCTACGATACCCTGGAGCGACCCTATCGCCATGATAAATCACGCGGTCGATGGGCCAAATCGGTGGACTTCTACTTCGCCAGCTGCACACTCGCCTTCAGCTCGCTGATTTTCTCCGAGCTCTCCACCTTTGGAATACTTCACGGCGGTTGGCGTAAGTACCCTTAAGCATTCTTAGATCCAGGGAAAAGGTACTTAAAAGTTGTTACCTCCCATAAGAGCAATAAAATATGAGTACACACTAAAAAAACATCATGAATAGACCAATAAATATACTATACTGACTATTTATAATCCCTAAAAATTCAGAGTATGAAATATTTTCGATCGGTATTCAAAATCTTCAATACGATTTATTTGATTTTACTTTCCTTTGTTATTTCTGCTTAGATAACAATGTAATTCCTATACGAAATTTCATTAAATTTTATTTAATTATTGAGTTGGTTTTTCCACTTTGTTGCCATTTCCATATGCTATCAATAAAATTTCAATTAACTAAACCAAAGGTTATCAGGACTGCGTACATGACGGCTTTTTGCGTTGACTTTAAACAGTAATCATATTTCGCAAGTGATAAGGTGAACAGCAGGGGTTGTCATTACCGCAAATATAAAACAACTATCCCAGAGTCCCAGTCATTAGTCGACCCTAATTATCTCAGAAACTTGTTTTAAAACGATTTGGTTGTTGGTAATCACCAATTAATTGATTTCATAATTGCATTGCTCACCGTATTTAAGATAAGTCAAGTAATCACAGGGCTCGTCACGGCTAATGAGTGTACAATGTAGGAAATAGCTATTGATATATAACAACTAAGAGTAGTCAGAGTTCAGAATGGGTTTCAATCACTCAGAAAAATATATATGTTTCATATTATTAGGTTATAATCCATGTTTTTATCTGTACAACAGTTATTAATATTTAAAATAAATATTTTATTTTATATTCCCTCTAGTGTTTTTCATAATCGCCTACCTTATGGGAATGTTCTTCTACTCGCTGCCCATATTTTTGATCCAAGCATTTCTGGGACAATTCTCATCTTCTGGATCGATCTCTGCATTTCGTGTGGCGCCCATATTCAAAGGTGGGTAATCTGAAAGAAGTTGGTATCTGTTTAATATTCCAACCATTATTGTATACTTTTAGGCATCGGCTACGCCATTCTGCTCCTCAATCTGGGCACTCTAACCTACTATTGTATTGGAGCTGTGGTGCCCCTTATCTACACCGTGAATTCCCTGCATAGGGTGTTACCCTGGATGAGTTGCAACAACACATGGAATACCAAGGAATGTTCCTTGCACGACAACTACGATGAAAATGTGAGTTTGGTGTTAATTTGTATTGTTATGTTTGCGGTTACTTCATGAAGTTGTATTTTTCTAGGACTATAGAGTCGATCCCCATTCCACCGTGGAGTTCTTTAGGTGAGAATGATACAAACTACTTTAGGTTGAGCTTAAGCTAATGTCTTCACATTCTCTAGATCAACGATTGCCTCTACTCAAGAAGGTTCCAATCCAATGAGCATATCTTGGTCAATGCTCATTGGCGTTTTGGCCATTTGGCTGGTGGTTCTGGCCTTGCTTTATAAGCCTGTGGCTTTTGTAAGTATTTAGGTACCCGTAAACATCTATATTTTTAATTTACCTCTAAAAAGTCAGAGCATTATTAAGTTTAGTTTTGTACACTTTCAGATTGGTAAAGCCCTGCGATGTTTCTGTATACTGATGTTCGGTTTTTTTGTGGCTGTATTTCTATACGTGGTTATTCACGAACAAGTCACGTTTGATACTCTGCAATATTACTGGTTGCCCCAGGTGGATAGCTTAGATAGCATTATTGCCACGGTCCGCACCGCCCTTCTGATGGCCGGAGTGGCCTTGGGTCCGGGATGGGGCAGTATTATAACCCTGTCGAGCTACAACAACTTCCGCAGCGATGCCGAAAGATTGAGCTTCTGGGTGTGCCTTACTCATATCACGATCGGCTTAATGGGACTTCTCTGCTGCAATGTGGCCCACGATCACTTTGAAGGTGGGCATAAAGACAATATTACTGTCTACTCATTATATCCCGACTTGTATTTATTTGTATTAGAAATTTTATTTTACAATTTTTAATAACTTTTATAATTTAATTATTTATCTAGACCATGTGGGCATGATGCCTTTGCATGTGGATGAGAAGCATCATATGCAGTTCCTGTACCTCTGTTTCTCCTACTTGTTTGGGAGGTTTACGACGACACCAAATCTCTGGTCCTTTCTCTTCTTTGGCATGCTATTCTTGTCGGAACTATGTGCCTTGGTAAGTTACATTTTCAATATAAATATAATATAATTAATTTATTTGTATATTTAGATAATCCAAATGATGTCTGTCATAACTGCCTTGTTTGATGAGTTCGAGACGTTGCGATCGAAAAGAACGATAGTAATATCTTCATTGGTCTTCTGCCTCACGGCCTCCTCAGTTTATTTTTGTACTCAGGTGGGAATGGAGTTAACGAACTATTGAAAGTATTGACTGATTTTGAAATTTGTTTTCCAGTTGGGCTTCAGTCAGCTGACTCAGCTGCCCAATTTGGCGGTGTTTACCCATGTGTTTATCTCGGGAGTGCTTCTGCTGATGACCACTTGGGTTTATGGTCGCGTCCGATTCCAGTGCGATTTGCAGTTTATGCTGGGCAAAACGATCTCAAGTTTCAAAATATTCTTCATACGCTTTGTCACACCCATTTTTCTGGGACTGTGTTTGGTAAGTAGTGGCCTGGAATGAAAGGTAACCCGAATTGAATTTTATAACATCTTCTTGTAGTACCCAAGAGATTGAGTAAATAAGTTTCCGCAGTTATTAATATCCCCTTTTTCTTTCAGTTCCAGCTCACTTATTTATTTTCGCGTGATCGCATCCACGACGTCCTAATTTACATGAGTCAGGGATTGATCATCTTAACGGCCATATCGTATATGGTTTATAAGGTGTGTCGTACGAATGGCGGCTGGCGCCAGCGATTGCAACAGTGCCTCGCACCACATGACTGGCATCCGGTGGATGCGGACAACCGTCGATTTTACGAGGAAATCATGGGCATCTCCGAGATGCTGGTGATCGATGCCAATGCCAATACCACATAGTGCCTAAATATCGAATACTCTTTAGATCAAAACTCAACACTTAAGGCGTCGCCACATGACAAATGAACTGAACTGAACTCACTTTTATTATACACCCATATGTGGTCACACTCACGTACACGGTCACACCAATGCACACACAAAATCCATACTAACACAGACGCACACGAGTACTATATACAAATACGGATCAAGTGCTAGTAGTGATCGTTGGATTTTATAATGAAGTTGTACTGATATTTTCCAAATGCTAGCTTTAGTGAACAATAAACTGGTGATATTTAGTAGTTGCCTACTAAAAAGTTCAACAAGCTTCGGCCAAAAAATATTGTTACGATATAATAAAGTTTTACCTTTTAGCCATGTAATCGATGTTTTTAAGATGGATTTTAAACTAAACGGGAAGTATTTTATTTAAAGTTCACATATATTGGAGATACAATAAATTCATAAAATGTTATTAAGTCTTTAATAGGGCGGGCTTAGGGAATTGATCTGCTTGCTCTCTGCCGCCACACACAAAGTGTACATCGGGAGCAGCCCAATGATGTGTGTGATGATCTGCCTCGTGCAAAATACTTATACAAACAAAAAACCTTGGTCATTGTATTGTAAACTAAGTAAAGTTTTTTTAACATATTTGAAAAAATAGTTTAATTTTTTATTTTTTATTTTGATTGCAATTCGTAGTTACTGTTTAAGAAAATATGTACATACCTGTTACTGTTAAGGTTAAATCAGAATATTGATTCAATCAAATGTAATGCTTTAATAGCCAAACCACTTGGAGTGATTCGACGCTAAACTCTTAATTAGGGCATTATTGAAATCAAGAGATTAAGCGTAAATGTTTTTACTCATTTTGATTAGCTTATAAAGTTTTCCTTCTGTTTTCTTGTCTGCCCATTTTCCGAGCACAAAAAAAAATTCTAGTTCCCTCATCGCAATGAACTTGACAATGTAAACGAACAAAAGCAAAATGGCGCAGATATGAGAGCTCTGTTAATATAAATTTAAATGAAAATGCCAGAGAAGAAAATTTTTGGTAGACAATGAAAATACCCTTAAAATGTTTATATATAAAACAAAAAATGTTTTATACTTTTTTGCACATATAGACCCTAAAATATAATTATATTTCAAAATAGTGTCCGCAGTAAAATAATGCAAATCCAAACTGAATTAAAGAGCAAACATAAATAGGCTAATTTAAAGGATGAGCATATCAGTCCGTTGGAATAGACTTGCTGTCTGTATTGGATTCACTTCGCCGGCAGTGGTTGAACTATTTAATTCGTCTATTCAAAGTAAAACGCTCGCGGATCGTTTGCTGCACACAAAATACACAAAAAAAAATATTAATTTCATAAATTACAATATGGTATACGAAACTTCGTATGGCACTGGGCAAAAGGCCTTTTCTCCCGATTTGAATCGAGGGAATTGGGAAAAGCCCACTGACTATATATTTGCCTGCATTGGATTAGCTCTAAAACTGGATCTTTTTGATACTACTTATTATACGACCCACGATATGGGCAGTAAGTAATAAAAACGACTAGTGCTATCTCTTTTGCTTGGGTTTTTTTATAGAGCCTCGTTCAGTAGATTGTCCGAATCTTTTTAGGGGCGTTGAGCTGCTGATCAGCATCAAACTTAATACTATATATAGACTTGAGTTTTATAAGTTTGTTGGCACATTTTTTTTCTTTATTAAAAAATAATATTTTATGTAATGCATAAAACAAAAAGGTAAGAACCATGTACAATCATTGCAAATACGTTAATTTTTGGCATACTGGCTTACGAATTTATAGCTAGAGATTATTTTCATGAACAAGATTCATTCAGTTTTACAATAAGTTTTAGACATAAAAGAGGACTAAACTTATATTATTTTTAACGATCTTTCATAGTTCTTCGAATATTGCCGTATTTTGTGCATATGTTTATTTTTTTGGTTCCGAGTATAGTCATGCACTCTTTTATGGGACAGTTCTCCAGCAGCGGCTTTATCTCCGCCTTTCGCCTGTCGCCTTTTTTCAAAGGTAAGTGTCTTACCAGGGTAGACACAGATATTATACGTTTATATTAAAATTTAATTTTAGGCATGTGATATGTGAGCGTTTTTTTGACTCTCTCAATGCTAATTTATTATAGCATTTATGCTGCTCTTCCGCTTTTCTTCATTATACACTCTTTTCGACCCACTCTACCTTGGAGTTGTGAAGGCTTAACATCTTGGTTCAATACGACCTCTGGACGATCGACTGTAGGAAATGTGTTTAAAGAAATATCCAAAAAAATAATAACATTTTCTTGAATCTTTAAGATATGTAAAGTTTCGATTAGTGGGGAGTACTCTGAATTCAAAAACAACTCAGGTTATAAAATACTTCATGTACCTTCCACGCTCTTCTTTCTGTAAGTATTATTTCAAATTTTTTCCAAGCGTAAAACAGTTGATCCTTCAGTACTAAAGATTTGCAAGTGTTTTTAACATTAAACATCTTTTCGTTTTAAATTTGTAGGGATCACTTTGACGAGAAAGAGGAATTCCGGGTATTAATAATGACTACGAGCTATCCTGGCCTTTAGTTGGCCTCTTCGCTCTAGTTTGGGCAGTAATTGCAATTATTTTTTATACATTTTCAGAGCCGGCGAAGTTTGGAAAATTTATACGCTACATGGTTATTGGGACACTGATTCTTCTTCTAGTGTGCTTTGTGCGCTTTCTTTTTCTTCCAGGAGGTCTTTCGTGGCTAGGCGAATATATATCTCCAAAACCAGGGAATTGGGCTATGGGGACTGTCTCGTCGTTCCTCATCGCTACACAAGCGTTTGGAGCTGGATGGGGCGGTGTGATAGCCCTGTCCAGTTTCAATAGATTCAAGACCAACATAATGTCGTACAGTTGGATTATTTCTTTTGGACAGATTTTTATCTTCATTATGTTTGGAATGGTTTCCTTTATGCTGGAACAATACTTCAAAGGTATTAACTTTTTTAATTTTTCATATCATTTACTAAAGATAGAACTACTATTTCAGGACTTGTTGAAGTATTTGATAAAACATACGTAAACAATATTTGGCAAATGCTTTTAGGCAGTGCCAGTGCATTATCTACAACGAGTTGGGCAAACCTGTGGACTTTTATTTATTATACTGCATTGTTAATGGCGGCTGTTATTTCCATAGTAAGTCAGTTTGGTATTATTTTTCATTCATAGGAATAACTATTTAAACCAAGGGTCTGAAAATAATTGTCAAAGTAAAAAACCCAATTCCCTATGCTAAAATAAAACTGTGAGGAAAACAATAGTGATTGGATCGACTTAAGTTCTCACATATATATTTTCCCTTTCAGACGACTCAAATATTCACTGCATTGCAAAGTTTGTTTGATGAGTTTGAGGAACTCAGAGTAAGAAAACAAAAGGTTACCTTTAGCCTAATTGGTGGTCTTGCAGTGTGTTCCATTTTCTTCTGCACAAATGTAAGAAACTAAAATTAAAATAGGCTCCTAACCAACTTATTAATGTTCAAAATTGAATTAAACTTACTCTTGTTCTATATTTTCCAGCACGGTATTGATTACTTTATTCATTTCGCTATTGATGGCCTTATTTCACACAGTGTGCTCCATTTACTGCTATTACTAGTGATTTTATGGATCTACGGTCGAGAAGGTTTCCAGCGGGATGTTGAGTTTATGTTGGGTCAGCCGTTCGCCTCCTGGAAGATTTACATGCTCCGATTCATAGCTCCAGTATTTTTAGTGATTTGTATGGTTTGTCTTAAGTTATTATTTAATTTTTACTTAATACTTGAGTTGATGCTTTTTTACTAGCTGTCAGGAATAAGTTTGTCCATATTGGACCTCACTCTTTTGTCTAAAGTGATCCTTGTGACGTGCATAGTTCTGGTGTGTTTACCAATTCTGGCAATACCTGGCTACGGATTTTACAACCTATCCGAAAGCACTGGCACCTTTTGCGATCACCCTAGACGCACCTGTCGACCCACCGATTGGTATCCGGTTGAGATAGAGCACCGCCAGAAGTACGAGGAAGGAACCACTGAGACCCACCAGCTCTTTGAGGTTATAGAAGATGTAAACTAAGTAGCAATACCAAATTTGTAGTTTTCATGAATGCAGAAATAAATACAAATGTTATAAACGGTTTTCGGTTTCCAACATGAAAAGTGCGTATAAAATCCGGATAGTTAATCAAACTTGAGGGTATAAACACACGGTTTTTTAGTGTAACCACCTTAAAAATACCTTTCTATAAGGACAAGAAAAACGCTATAATCAACGGCCTGGACTAATAGATAACCGCTACTCAGCTAAAGAGAGTGCAAGAGGGATGGATTTATGCTTGATTGTGGCTAGCGCCTTTAAGCGCTACCTAGCGCCACCTAGCCTATAACAGCAGCTAGCCCACAGCGCTTCTAGCGGCTGGTGGTGTATTAGTGAAAACAGCTGATTTGCTGCATGTGGTGTGTAGTCTCGACTGAATTTGTAAAATATTGATTTTTATTTGGTTATAACGTTTTGGTGACGGTTACGATTTAAAAAACTTTTGGCATGTTGATGGGATTTGGTAATAAGAAAACACTATCATTTAAGTTTTTACAAAATATTTTTTCAAATGCTGGGCGCTGGACAGGTTTTAGTGATATGGTCGTTTGTGGGCGTTAGAGTTGGCGTGGCACTCAGCTAAAACAAGCTTTCGTTGCACAAGAAACCAAATAATTTGTATGCCAAGTCGCAACATTCTACCTCTTATAGTTTCCGAGATCTCAGCGTTCATACGGACAGACGGACATGGCTAGATCGACTCGTTTAGTTATCCTGATCAAGAATTTATCTACTTTATGGGGTCGGAAACGCTTCCTTCTACCTGTTACATACTTTCCGACGAATCTATTATACCCTTTTACTAAACGTGTAACGGGTATACAAAGAAGAACGTTGGTACTACCTGTGGCAATGCAAGTTCAGGGAGGTTACCCATTTGCAATGCACCTTAGGCATCTAATTGGATTTAAATCCGATTTTCAAATTTTGGTACACGGTTGAGAATTAAATCAAAGTGGAACACAGTTTTTATGTGATTCGGAATAAATTTCACTCAATATAGATTTCAATCCGTCTATTTAAGTTAAAATTATTTTTTAGTGGGATGAAATTTCTGTGACGCCCCAGAATATAATAAGTAGTATGAGCATCTCAGTTCAGTGCGATGAGCTGAACATCGGCTTGCCGTCGAGATCGGATTCAGTTCGCTAGCATCGGGTCTACATTTTAGTCCGACTATTTAAGGAAAAACGTCAGCGGATCGTTCGCTGTACGCATAATATTACCTTCATAGCCGAGTAAAATTTGTTCGTGCATTTATAAAAAACACCTAATAATCCCAATTAGCAATATGGTATGTGAAACATCATATGACACTGGGAAAAAGGTATTTTCTCCCGATCTGAATCGAGGGAAGTGGGAAAAACCTACGGACTATATATTTGCCTGCGTAGGATTAGCTATGAAGATGGATGTCTTTGATTTCATGTATTACTTACTTTCGGATATGGGCAGTAAGTAATCAAAATGAATTGCGCTTTTCTTATGTTATATAACAGGGCTAACAAGCTCCAGGGTTAGCTTAATCGTTTTATGGGCGTTACGTTGCTGATAAATTTGAATACCATTACTGAACTAAATTTAGAACTTTATTCTAATGTGTTTATATGCGCTTTATGTCCGTTTGTTAGAAACAACATTGGAAAAAATGTAAAAATTAAGAGATAAGTACAACTCTTTAATTGTTAATTACTTTTAATTGTATAGCTTGAGATTAAGTTCTTAGACGAGACTGTGCAGTTATAATATGAGTTTAAGACCTAAAAGATGACTAAACTAGTATCATTTTAACCAACCTTTCTAGTTCTTGGAATATTGCCGTATTTTGTGTATGTGGTCATTTATTTGGCTCCAATCATATTCATACACTCCTTCATGGGCCAGTTCTCCAGCTGTGGCTTTATCTCCGCCTTTCGCCTGTCGCCTTTTTTCAAAGGTAAGTCTCTAGGAGGAAGGGTAGACAAAGATATTATACGTTTTATATTAAGACTTGATTTTAGGCATGGGATACTTGAGCGTTTTCCTGACTCTCTCAATGCTGAATTATTATAGCATTTACGCTGCTCTTCCGCTATTGTTTATAATAAACTCTTTCCGACCCACTTTACCCTGGAGTTGTGAAGGTTTAAAGTCTTGGTTTAATGCGACCTCTGGACGATCAACAGTAGGAAGAACGATTCAAATTAAACAATAAAAAAATTCTTTGTTCTTAAAGATATGCAATGAGACCAATAATGGAGAGCGTTCTAAAATTAAAAACGCTACAGATAAGGAACTTCATGTACCTTCCGTGATTTTTTTTGAGTAAGTAGACAATTAAAATGAATTCCACATTTTATAAATTTATTTAATTTAATTTGTGATCAAAAGAAAATTCAATTGAATACATTTTTTTTAATTGACAACAACTCTTCTTAAAAACTATATTTTAAAGTATTTTTTCTTTGATCATAAGCTTAACTTAGTTTATACGCTCCAGAAAAAAAATAATGGCAATTACAAAGTTCTCTTAATTTTGTAGCAGTTTCTTTGACGGTTTGCGAGAGAAAGGGGGAATACCGGAAATTGATGATGCATATGAGCTGTCCTGGCATTTTGTGATCCTCTTCGCTCTAGTTTGGGGAGTAATTGCATTTATTTTTCATAAATTTTCGGATACAGCGAAGTTTGGAAAATTTTTACGTTACATGGTTACTTGCACACTGATTCTTCTTTTAGTGTGCTTTGTACGCTTTCTTTTTCTCCCAGGAGATTTATCGTGGCTAGGCAAATATATAGCTCCAAAACCAAATAATTGGTCTTTAGGAACTGCCTCAACATTTTTCATCGCTATACAGGCGTTTGGAGCTGGCTGGGGCAGTGTGATAGCATTGTCCAGCTTTAATGGGTTCAAGACCAACATAATGTCGTACAGTTGGATAATTTCCATTGGACAAATCTTTATTTTCATTACGTTTGGCTTGGTTTCCTGTATGCTGGAACAGCACTTTAGAGGTAATGGCAATTTTTTCAATTCAAAAACTTTCCTAAGCATTATATTCAAAATTTCAGAGCTTGCTGACGCTTCTGATAAACGTGTATTAAACGTTTGGCTGATGTTTTTGTCCAGTGCCAGTGCTTTATCCACAATGGGTTGGCCAAACCTATGGACTATAATTTACTATACTACGTTATTAATGGCGGCTGTTATTTCGATAGTAAGTTGATGTGTCCAATTAAATATTTTAAGCTGATTGCAACCCTACTAAAATAAACATCTTGAAAATAGAAATTGAGTGATTTAATCAAATTACTAAATTAAATCGCCAAAACTATTTACTTTGGACAGTGCAATTTTCGAGCAATTAAAATTATTTGTAAATGTAAGAAACGTGTTAACTTTTATTTTACGCTTGTTTTCATTACTCAACTCGACTTTCAATTAACCGATTTTTCCCACCATAGATATAAGTTATAAGTTATTTGAATATTCAAGTATATATTTTTCATTTCAGTCGACTCAAATATTCACTGTCTTGCAAAGTTTGTTTGACGAGTTCGAGGATCTTAGAGAGAGAAAACAGGAGGTTACCTTTGGCCTTATTGCTGGGCTTGCATTCTGTTCCATTTTCTTTTGCACAAATGTAAGTACTTAATATTTCTCAAGCTCTTAAAAAACGATTTCGGAAACTACCTTTAGCAAGACGAAGTTTAAGTAACCTACAAATTACCCGAATTAAAATAGAATAAATTAATTTTTGAACTTCTGCAATATTTATCTGTTGTTTAATGTTTCATGTCAATAGCTTTTACCCGATTGTTCCTATACCAGCTATAGGATATAATCAATCCAATCAGGACTGTTTTCAAACTTCAAACTTGTTTTGCATTAATAGCTTTTGAACTAAATGGAATGACTAGTTATACTGATCAAGAATAGCTGGACTCTGTAGGGTCGAAAATTCTCTTTCACAGTGCTCAAACATTTTAACAAAGATTATAGTATCCTATGCATGAGTATAATAACTTTGGGCTTATGACTATTTCCCAAACCTATACTTATTTTCGCTTATATTTCCAGCATGGTATTACATACTTTTGTTCTTTCTATTCTGATGCCGCTATCTCAAACATTTTGCTCCATTTACTGCTTCTTTTGGTGGTTTTGTGGATCTACGGTCAACAACATTTCCAGCGGGATGTTGAGTTTATGTTGGGGCAGCCTTTTGCGTCCTGGAAGATTTACATACTCCGTTACATAGCTCCATGTATTTTATTAATTTGTATGGTTTGTTATAGACTAATAACTTGTTTTATGTCTGTAAAACCTTTAATTTATATTTTCATTATACTAGCCGATAGGAATAGGATGGTCCATAGAAGATCATTCTTACGTCTCAATGGAGTTCCTTGTGATGTGCATTGTTGTGGTGTGGTTACCCACTCTGGCAATACCTGGCTACGGATTTTACATCCTATCCCAAAACACTGGCAGCTTTTGGGAACGCCTTAGACGCACCTGTCGACCCACCGATTGGTATCCGGTTGAGATGGAGCACCGCCAAAAGTATGAAGATACTGTGGGAAACACTGAGGCTCACCAGCTGGTTGAGGTTACCGAGGAGGTGAACTAAGTAATAATATAATGACAATTGTAGTACAAAACAATTGTATCAATAATAACCAAATAATAAAAAAATAGAATACAGTAAATAAAATTGCTTTGGTTAAAGTATACAAATCTTATTAATTTTATTGCACAATTATTAGCTTTAGATTTTCAGTTTCACTGTCTGATTAAAGTTCTTAAAGGATTAAGTTCCTTCCTAGAGTCTTTAATCAGAACTAACCTTACAAGTTTAACTATCTCAATATAAATACGTTTTAATTATACATATAAATTATGAAATACTTTTAATAGATTTGAAAGTTCACCGAGGTTATCAAATATAATTACTCTTAATAAATGTTCCTAGTAGCCACACACATAATTAAGCAAACTTGATTAGAGGTTGACTAGTAATTTTATAGCTGAATCTGTGTTTATGCTATGCCTATTTCATGAAATCATTTCAAGCAATAAGCAAATTCGTGTTTGCATAAAAACCTTTTCATGTATTCGGTAACACTCGAAAGTTGACGATGAATTCAGTCCCAAAGCATTAAATGCTGAGGCACTGCCTTCTTTACTCTAAAGATCTCTATATAAATTGCAAATGATCGACAGTTAAGCTGATCTCATTTTATGAATTTGTGTGTGTTGTGTAAACAGGGACTATTTTTATTTCGTGTGTTGAAAAATGCATGAAAATCATGGCATATATAGTATGAGTCTATCTTTCAATTATCAATATACAGCTCAGTAAAATTGAACGCTTTATTAAATAGAACTGATTGAACGCGTAATAATTGAAATCTACAGCAATGGTGGCAACCTATTATTTGATTTTCCATTGCTCAATGAGTTTTTCCCGGGTTTTGATGACATTGCGGCTGTTTGTCAGCCCAAAATATCAGTTTGCAGTTCTCGCATCGAAATGAACTTGGCAGTGTACGACGATAAGCGAGCGCAAGAGAGACAGTCGCAGATATAAGAGCTCTGATAGTGTGCATTTAAAACAAAAAGCAGAGAATACAATTAAGGGTCGGAAATGGAAATACCCTTACAGAATTTATAACACTATTCCGGAAAAATATTACCACTTTTTCAGCTTAAGAGGCTTAATATTCAGATTATGTAATTTTTTTAAAAGTTTGGATTAGAATAATACTCTACTATTAATAAATAATTACAAAAGTAGATACAAATTAATTTAAATATATAGTTTTTATATTTTTATATTATTCGATAGTTGACTGAAGATCAAGCATGAATAGCCGGCGATAGGGCATAAGCCTCTGAGTAAAGCGGGATGAGCTAAACATCGGCTTGCCGTTGGGATCGGATTCAGTTCGCCGGCATCGGTTCTACTAATTAGTCCGTCAATTTAAAGTAAAAACGCTGGCGGATCGTTCGCTGTACACATAATATTATTTCCATCGGCGTGGAAAATCAAATCGTGACCATATAAAAAAACCTTTCGGAAATCCCGGATAATACATATAGTCGTCGCAGCATGGTGTACGAAACATCGTACGGCACTGGTCTAAAGCCCTTTTCTCCCGATCTAAATCGTGGGAAGTGGGAAAAACCCACGGACTATATATTTGCCTGCTTTGGATTAGCTCTGAAGCTTGATGTTTTTGCAGCCTCGTACTGGTATTTCTTTGAATTGGGCAGTAAGTAATGGAAGCAAATAGCGCTCTCTCTGTGTCACAGGGCTGATAAGCTTCTGAGTTAGGCTTATCTTTTTAGGGGCGTTGCGCAGCTAAGACATTTTGCTACCTACTAAGTTGACTTCTGACATGATGACTCAGAAATAATTTTAAATATTTTTGTTTGCTAATTTTAGTTCTTGGAATATTGCCGTACTTTGTCTACATGGTGATATATTTAGTTCCAATCATGGTCGTTCACTCCTTTATGGGACAGTTCTCCAGCAGTGGCTTTATCTCCGCCTTTCGGGTGTCACCTTTCTTTAAAGGTAAGCGAGTGAAAATGTTAGACAGATGTTAATATTTACTTATTTAAATTTGATTTTCAGGCATGGGATATGTGAGCGCTTTTCTAACTATCTCCATGCTCATTTACTACAGCATTTTTGCTGCTATCCCGCTACTCTTCATGCTCAATTCTTTTCGACCCACTTTACCTTGGAGCTGTGAAGGCTTTAAGTCTTGGCATAATGTGTCCAGTGGGCAATCAACCGTAAGAAACTTGTAAAAAAATACTGAATTCAAAATAATATGTTTTCGATTTTTTAAGATTTGTAACATTACAGATATTTTTGATGAAAACGTAAACGATACAAATTTTTACAGCACTGCACTTCATGTACCTTCCGTTCTTTACTTTGAGTAAGTATTTTTTAATGAAAACTACATTCATTTAATTTTTAAGATCGCGGTTACTAATTATACACCGAGTTTCAAAATATGAAGTGTGAGTACTTAAATAAATAGTTCTTACTTTTCAGAAACCACTTTAGTGAAGAAATAGGATATCCGGAGCAGGAATTTGAGCTATCCTGGCATTTTCTGGGTCTTTTCCTTTTGGCTTGGGCAATAATTGCACTTATTTTTTACAAATTCTCGGAAACGGAGATGTTTGGAAAATTTATACGCTACATGGTGATTGGGACCCTGGCACTTCTTTTAGTGTGCTTTGTGCGCTTTCTCTTTCTCCCCGGAGCTCTTTTGGGGCTAAACAAATATATGACACTAGATTCAGAGCACTTAGCTATGGGAAGTGTCTCGACATTTATAATAGCCCTACAAGCGTTTGGAGCTGGATGGGGCAGCGTGATAGCGCTCTCCAGTTTTAATGGGTTCAAGACTGACATAATGTCGTACAGTTGGATTATTTCCTTTGGACAGATCTTTATTTTCATTATGTTTGGCTTGGTTTCCTTTATGCTGGATCACTATTTCAAAGGTAATTAACTTCTATAATATTTAATATTATCTTGAGCAATCGTCACATTTTACATTTTGTAGAGCTCGGTGATGCTACCACCTTTGTGTTGAAGGATTGGATGTTGTTTTTGTCCGGTGCCTCTGTCATATCAACAATGGGTTGGGCGAATATGTGGACTTTTATTTACTATACTATGTTATTTATGGCTGCTCTTATTGTGATGGTGAGTAAATAATTTATTTCGGGAATATCTATTATTATAAGCAATTAACAATTTAACAACAGAATAGTCATAGTCGGTTATTAAATTTGTCAATATAATATCAGCAGTGTGAGTAACAATATTTAACAATATTGAGGCATAATTGAATTTCTAATATACATAAAAAAATAAAAATAACTAATTCCACCCTCAACGCACTAAAATGAATACAAATATATGTTAAATTTGGAACTGAACTATTAACTACTGTGAGTTACATCGACATCAATGAACGCTTTGTTTACCGTGCGAAGGTCTCAAACCTTGGTCAAAAAATTCACAATTTTTTCATATGATTTCGACATTCCGTAAATAGTAAGAGAACGACCTTAGACGATAGAAATTGAACAAGCACAATCATGTAATAGATTTAAACTATATTCCTTATATATGTTATCCATTACAGACGACGCAAATTTTTACTATCCTGCAAAGTTTGTTTGACGAGTTTGAAAAACTAAGAGAGAAAAAGCAGGAGGTAACATTCGGACTAATTGGTGGCCTTGCATTATGTTCACTTATATTTTGCACGAACGTGAGTACTTGATTTTTAATTTTATTTAAACAATGATGTTAAAACTTTAATATACAAAGTTGTATTGACTGTTTTTTGAAAAAGAATTAGTATGTACTAATCAGTGTTCTATGTTTTCCAGCACGGTATTTCTTTCTTTTTTGCTCTTGGTAGTGATGCCCTTGCCTCACACAGTCTACTTCATCTACTGCTTATTTTGGTGGTTTTGTGGATCTACGGCCGACAACGTTTCCAGCGGGATATTGAGTTTATGTTGGGACAGCCCTTTGCTTCCTGGAAGGTTTTCATTCTTCGATTCATAGCTCCAATTATTTTAGTGCTTTGTCTGGTTTGTTATGGTCTTTTGTTTCTTGTAGTTTTATATAAGCTTAAATGTTTTATTTTTTGAATAGCTGGTAGGAGTAGGTTTGACCTTCATCAGCCACTTCTCAGCAGTGATCATTGTGATATCATTTATACTGGTGTGGCTACCAATTCTGGCAATACCTGGCTATGGATTTTACTACCTGTTCCAGAGCACTGGCACCTTCTGCGATCGCTTTAGACGCACCTGTCGACCCACTGATTGGTATCCGGTTGAGATGGAGCACCGCCAGCAGTACGAGGAAGCTGTAGGAAACACTGAGATGACCCACCAGCTTTTCGAAGTTACCGAGGAGGTGAATTAAACAGTGATATGAATGTACAATTCGTTAAAAATAAATGAGTATGCTCAATATGATAATAAAAATTTTTGAATAATTGGAAAGGATTTCACGGATTTGTTTTTTAAAAAGGTGTCATAACAATTTGTTGTTGTTGAATTTTATGACGATAAGATTTCTTATTTTTAAATATATCGAAATTCGATCAGGCACTAGATTTGATACAAATATGCTAATACTTTTTTAAATTTCAATATTTTCACATATGTGATAGAATACAAAAAGTAGTAGAACAATATTACTTTTATCAAGCTCAAAAAAAATTCAAAAATTATAAAAATTGGAAAATTTATTAAAAAGTTATAGACAAACAATAATTATTAATTAGCAAACTCATTACAGTGTGAGAGGGATGGAGATAAACTCATACAGAAATTCGGCTGCTTACGAAATTTCTCCACCGCCACCTAGGTTTCACATTATGTGGCGTTGCGACATCTAGCGCTTATTTACAGAACTTACCAATTATTTTACACACTGGCTCTACATCTACACTACCTCGAAAAGCTTTAAAGCGTACTAAAAACTGTGTACCAGATCGGGAAAATTATGACTCATATTTATGGAAGAGGAAGAACACATGGCGCCTTGATTTAAAAATATTGAATATTTTTAGTTTTATAAAAATTCAAAACAGTCAAATAATCATATAAAGAAATCAAACAAAGAAGCTGGATTAGGAATATCTGATCAATTTATGTACTCATTATTTATTTAAGTAGTATGCATTTTTGAATGCACTAAAAATAAATTATTTTTTAATATTATATCAGCATCATAAAGGTTGCCTAGCTAGGGTATAAAAGCTTCGTCTAGTCAAAGTATTCCTCCTTTGCACATTGTTTTTATTTTTGAGTTTGTTGCGACAACTGAACTGCTGTGAGAATTCAAACATTGCAACAGCGATCGGCGACTTGAGAAATCAGTTGGCGGTGAGCTTTCAAGCGGACAACAGGTGATCGCGAGCGTTCCGCGGCAAAGGTGAAAATCGCGTAAAAAAGCAAAAGCGAGTAAAGTCGCTCCAAAAACGCGCACTTCGTCTTGGGCAATCTGCGGTGCTTTTGGTGCTGCTGCAATCGCGAGTGAGAGGGCAATACATATACGTACAGTGGGCGTGCAAGTGAGAGAGAGCAAAGCGCCTGCCCACGGCAATAAAGTTTGACTTGATTTTGGTTTTAATATGTGATGCCAATACACAATTCGAGAAAACGTGTTTACATTTAATTTTACTAACGTGATTCAAAGGAAAAAGCAAAAAATGCGCCTCCAGGGAGCGGATTTGGGATCTATTCCAGTGCTGATCTTAGTCACCGCTTGTTTATTCTACCAAACATCGGCCCAGGGGTTAGTATAATACAGACACATCACCCCTACGGGTGACACATTGAAAAAGCAAACGAAAAATGGAAACATATTATAATGCCGCGAAATGACATCACTCCACTCCAGATGGAGCCAGGAAAACAAACGACTTAGACGACGAACTCGACAGATCAGTGTGAATTTCGGGACTCTGCCGACACGCAGATCTGTAATTAACAACGTGTAATCAAGAAATTAGCCCTGGGTTTTATTACTGTCATAATAAGCTGACGAGACCGAAACAAGTCTGGAGATGAAATAACCCGAAGCCAACGCAGTTTTTGGAGGCGAATTTGAGTGTGCCTACGCATATTTAACTGGTTAGGGTGATGCAAGGTGGGAAGATGCTAAAAAGGAAATGCATTCCGATGGAAAAGGAAAAAATTAGACTTATGTAATGTCAGGAATATTAGTAGGTATTAAAAAATGCTTGGGATATATTTAGAAAATTGCAGTTGGGAAAACATAGGTATTCTTTGTTTTCATTATAATTAAACAGTTTTTTGGGAATAAGCAATTTACTTAGATCCAATTTAAAATATTATAACTTATTGAAAAAACCGTAAATATTTTTTTTTATTTATTAAGAAAGTCTTTAGAGAAAAATGATTAACAATTTCTAGAGGTATTATCTACTTCTTAAACGCCATCATTGTCTTAGCAACTCGATTCACCCTGATGCTGCTAGTTGAGGTGACACATAAACACGGATTGCTACTTGTGTACTCATTTCCGATGGCTCACCTTGAAAGCTGACCATTCGAGGCGATCTTATAATCACTTTGCGAATTTATTCAGCTATGTTTGTATGTAGAGGTTTACCAAGAACTGTGATTGATCGAGTAATGGCAGTTTCACTGGAGGCGTCTACTTCTGGTGCTTTCCTCCTCTTTCTTCTTAAATTCATGATCTGTCATTGAGTTGGCTCGAGTTCAATCTGCTACCATATATGGGGCACTCATTCAAGGCTTGAATTCGCCAGCTCATGTGGGTGAATTTCAATCAATCGAACCCGGATCGAAAAAGAGCGGATCGGCTATGAAAATCACCTGGTTAGATTAGTTTAACACCTCATGGCAGAATCAATCAGGTGGAACATCGCGACTGCAACTGGAAACTTGAAGCCTGCATTTTGCGGCCAATTTGAGCAAAAGCGAAATTGTTTTTGCCATTTACCTGCTGGTTGAAAACCGTTTTGCGGGACCGACCACCGCCAAGGGAACCTGTTTTTTAGGCTAACAAACGTGATATAAACACAAAAGAAAATTTTTTGGTGGGAACAGGTTAGACCCGACACACCAATTGGAATTAGAACAGGCGGCAAACTGTGAGTTACGCCAAAAGCTGGCACACTTAGGGAGCACTTCATATACTTAGCAATTTGGGACTACCAACTAAATGGATAGCCCGAAACTTACTACCAAAAGCAGCAGGGTATAAGTTGAGACAAAAACGACTACTTAATAGAAAAGCTAAGTTAAAAGACTAACAAGGCTTGAACAACATTGTTTTATGAATACTTTTTATGGAGAGGTTTTGGTGTTTGGGAGTTTGAGAAAAAGTTCACATTTTTATAAAAGTTACCTAACATTGCTTGGATTTCTATTTCCTAATACAAAGCTACATTCAATTCTTTCTTTTAATCCTCTTCTATGATCCCAGCTTAGTGACTAATGGTATTAAATGTGATTTTAACAATAAATGCTGATTTTATAATAGCCTAATGAGGTAGCACAAAATTCCCATTATAAAAAACCGTATTTAAATGAGACCCAATGTCTTTGATCATCAGCTGCAATTGTTTGTCTCGGCTGATTCAAAAAGCTTCCAAATTCTGCATTACGAAAAAGAGTCAAGAGAAAACCACACAAAAATAGTTATAGCTCGAGCCACTCTGCCGCACTTCCCACAACCCCGACCCGAACCACCAACCACATCCAACCATTTCCGACAAATGCCGCACCGCAGCGATTGATGCTGACCCGAGCGGGGAGTTAAAGTACAATACCCTCTTTCGGGTTGGGGTATTGTCTTCCGTTAGACGCGTGAATGAATAGCGAAGAAAAGATTCAGATAGCATAGCAGCATAGGTGTAATCCACTTATCTACGAACATTAAATCTGAAGCTCTTTTTGTTAGCTTTTGTAGGGCAGTCGTTAGGTGGAGGGGTACTTTGTTTATAAGAAAATTAATAAAGCTGTTACCGAAATTCCAAAACCAAGAAATAATAGTACAAAATCTATTAATTATAAGCGTTACAATTTAAATTATTATCTACTATTTGTTTATTTTCTGGATTTTTAAACCAAGCCCACTAATGCCTTTTATTTTTATAGTTTTATTTAACAATTTTATTTGGTAGGATATTTAAATTTTTTTAGTGTTTTGTATACTCTATGAATTTTATTTATCAATTTATTGTTTAACGTTCTTAAAAATATTACAGCCTGTACTCGATAATTGCTCCTAATACATTGCGTCCGAATTCCCAATTTCATGTGGCCGTGAGCTTGCACAATGCTCCTGAATCAGCCACATTCAAAGTGGGGATTCTGGGAAGCTCTTACACGGACTTTAAGACCGTGGAGCTGCGACCCTTTTCCACGCAACTACTGCATTTTGAGGTGGGCTTAAATAAATCTTTACCAAAAGACTTACATTCAACCTAAAACCACCTTTAGATTCCCGCCCTAAAAACAGACCGATACCGTCTTACTGCCGAAGGTCTTGGGGGAGTTCAGTTCACCAACGAGACTCAGCTGCACTTCGAGTCCAAACAACATACGGTTTTGATTCAGACGGACAAGAGCATCTACAAACCGGGGGATCTGGTTCACTATAGAGTGCTCGTTTTGGATGCCAACCTGAAACCCGCTCGTGGCTATGGACGTGTGCATGTGGATATCAAGGATTCGGGTGATAATATTATACGGAGCTACAAGGACATTCGGCTGACCAATTCAATTTACTCGAACGAACTTCGACTGTCGGACTACCCACGTTTTGGGACCTGGTCTATAGTCGTGGAAGTATCGGAACAAACTCATACACAAACATTCGAGATACTCGATCATATTTTGCCCAAATTCGTGGTAGATATAGATACACCCAAGCATGCTATTTATAAGGATGGAAAAATAGCTGCCACTGTCAGGGCGCAGTAAGTGTTCTATTTACCCACCAAAAGTTAATAGGATAATCATATCCCTTCTTTAACTAGCTATGCATTTGGTCAGCCAATTGTGGGTGAGGCCACCCTATCCATATACCCTACTTTCTTTGGCTCGCTTCAACCTTTTGTTAATGATCTCATCACTCGAAAGGTTGTGCCCATTGATGGCAATGCCTACTTTGAGTTCGATATAGAGAATGAGTTGCATCTGAAGCAGGATTACGAGAGACAGTATCTGTTGGATGCCCTGGTTGAGGAGAAGTCCACTGGTTCGGTGCAAAACTATTCAACAGTTTTGACCCTGCACTTAAATCACTTCCGTGTGGAGGCTCTCAAAGTGCCCAGTTACTATATTCCTGGAGTGCCATTTGAAGCCACAGTAAGTAGTTGAAGGGAATTTAATAATAAAGTATTTCAAATTAATTAATTTTCAGGCTCGCATTACTCGAAATGATGGCAGCCAACTGAGGGACTTCAATCCCCAGATCACCGCTTTTTTGACGAATGTTTATGGCAGCAGTGAGATGTATAATCGTACTTCCTACAGCTTAGATGCCAGTGGCGAGATAAAGATGAAGTTTACGGTTCCCATTGGAGATCAAGATGAATTTCATTCCATTATTGTCGACTACCAAGGTGTGATTAGTGAGGTGGGAAAGATCCCGAGAAAACATCTGCACAGCAAAAACTATATAACTGCTAAAGTGTTGAACGATAGGTGAGTACCAATACGGAAGATGATTATATAAATGCATTTTATACAATTTTTTATTTTCAGACCCACTGTTAATCAAGAAATATCTGTGGTGGTGCGCTCTTTTGAGCCGATTAAATATTTTATGTATCAAGTTGTCGGTCGTGGCGATATTATTCTTTCTCGTAGTGTGGATGTAAGTTGAAAAGTTATGTTGTTAAAGATATTTCATGGTTACTTATTAATATTTTTTATAGGTGGCACAAGGCACTTTCCACACCATCAAATTCCTTGCACCATTTGCAATGATGCCTAGGGCCAAGCTTTTGGTATACACTGTAGTAAATGGAGAGTTTGTTTATGATGAACAGGTTATACAGTTTGAGGAAAATCTGCTTAATGCGGCAAGTGCTTTACGATTTGATTTACTATCTTTACTTTATTATGTAATCTTCTATATAGGTACAAATTGAAGCTCCAATCAGAGCGCCTCCTGGCCAAGATATTGACATAGGCATTAGCACAAAACCTTACTCTTATGTGGGTCTCATGCTGGTGGACCAAAATGCTAATGCGCTGAGGAGTGGTCACGACTTGACCCACAAACGACTAATGGATGCCCTGCGTTCATACGAACTGAACGATATCAACACTCCAATGGGGTCACCTGGCAAAGAATCTGGTGTTATAACAATGTCCAATACAGATTACTTTATTGAAAAGGAAGCTGAGAGCAATCCGTCCTTGGGTCGAGATGCTTCCACCGGTCCTGAGGAGGACAAACTGACCACTGTGCGAAAAACAGACATAGGCCCAGCCCATAAGATCGAAGTTAACACCCTACCTCCTGGCAAGGGGCGATATGCCTTTTCTTATACTCCCAAGCCTTTTTGGCACAATCCAAGGGTTCATGTGATGCGCGATGCGGCGGATACGTGGCTCTTCCTAAACATCTCTGCGGGAAGCGATGGAAGAAACTTTATCCACCGAAGGATTCCCAGTGAGATGACTTCTTGGGTAGTTTCCGCTTTTTCTTTGGATCCCGTTAACGGCCTGGGACTGTCGCCGTCAAATGGCAAAATGGAAGCCTACAAAGAGTTCTACATAACCACCGAGTTGCCCTATTCCATAAAAAGGGGTAAGGTCTAGTTTTGGAAATAAAAAAAGGGAAATAACATAATTTTTTGTTGGCAGATGAACTCATCGCCATTCCATTTGTGGTGCACAACAACAGAGACAGCGATTTGAACGTGGAGGTCACCTTTTACAACTCGGCCCTGGACTTTGACTTTCCCCAGTTAGATCCCAAGGCCACCAACCAACCAAGTGAGTTACCCTTTATGAGGTTAAGAATTTTATAATACAAATGATCTATTTATAGAGGTGGAGCTCTACAGGCGTAGATCCCTGCAGGTGCCGGGTAGATCGTCTCGATCAGTAGCCTTTGTCGTAACTCCCAAGAGAGTGGGTTCCCTTTTGGTCAAGGCAATGGCTGCCTCCTCCCAAGCTGGCGATACAGTGGAGCAAAATCTTCTGGTGGAGCATCCTGGAGCGACAGAGCGCGTTAACAGAGGATTTTTCATTGATCTCAACTCAGAAAAGTCCCAAAATAGGAGGAATGTAACCATTGCGGTGCCAAGGAATGCCGTTCCGGAATCCACTCGTATCGAAGTATCGGCCGTTGGCGATCTGATTGGCAGCTTGGTGGGAAATCTGAACAACCTCATCCTTTTGCCAACGGGCTGTGGCGAACAGACCATGGTAAACTTTGTGCCCAACCTAATGGCCCTACGCTACCTGGGGGTAAGTTAATATCATTTTATATTATTATCAATTTAATATATTAAATTCCTTTTCACAGCGCCTTCGCCAGCTCACTCCGGAAGTCGAACTGGCTGCCACGAATAATCTGGCAGTGGGCTATCAGAGAATTCTTTATTATCGACACGAGAATGGTGCTTTCAGTGCTTTTGGATTGGATGCCAAGCGGAGTTCCACCTGGTTAACGGCCTACGTGGCTCGATCACTGCGACAAGCGGCTCCTTACACCCAAGTGGATAGCAATGTCCTTCAAAAAGCACTCACCTATCTAGGAAGTGTTCAGTCGGCTAATGGTGGCTTCGAGGAGCGTGGCGATATCTTCGAGAGATTTGGCGACGATGGCATCAGTCTGACTGCCTTTGTGACACTGGCTCTGATGGAGAATGTGGTAGGTATCAGAACTCACATCTTAAGAAAGAGAAATTCTGATAGTTTGGTCTAGGATCTCTATCCGGAATACCGGAATGGCATCAACAAGGCCCTGGACTTTATCACCAGAGGCTTGGATGGATCCAATAATCTGCATGCCATGGCCTTGGGCACCTATGTGCTCTCTAGAGCTAATCATAATGCCAAGGCGGCTTTTCTTCAGCGATTGGACTCGTTGGCCACCAACAAGGGTGAGATATTTAATTTTGGTTAAATAACTTAAATATTTAAAAAACATTTTTCAAGATGGTCGCAAGTGGTGGAATAAAACGGCACCTGCTGGTGAGCAGCAGTCACCCTGGTATAATGCCACCCGTAGTGTCAACATCGAGATCTCCGCCTATGCCGCCTTGGCCCTTCTGGAAAATAACTTGGTGCGAGATGCCCTGCCTGTCCTGGAGTGGCTGATGGACCAGCGGAACTCCAGAGGTGGCTTTGTGGCCTCTCAGGACACGGTGGTGGGTCTCCAGGCGCTTTTCATGTTTGCCGAACGATTTTCGAGTCAGGGCAATAATCTTCAAATTGGTTTCCATTACGGAGAAGGTGCCGAAACGATTATAAATGTGAATGCTGAAAACTCACTGGCCCTGCAATCCGTGGAGGTGAGTTAAGAAATATATTTCTTGGGGTCGATTTCTCTATATAACGTTAGGGCTATAAATTATTATCTGTCAAGAATTTTAACATGAAGGAGAATATTTCCGTAGCTGCAATATTTCTTAATGACAAAAGTAAACTGGATAAAGAGAAATCGTTTCGTATATAAACGATACTAAACTGTAATAACTTCTAGCTACCCAACAACCTCAAAAACCTGAGTGTTTCTGCAACTGGTCGTGGACTGGCTCTTGCTCAAGTTAGTTATACATATAATACGAACGTGACCAGTGCCTGGCCACGATTTGTACTCGATCCCACCGTAAATCGGAACTCCCATGCGGACTACCTCCATCTGTCGGCCTGTGCCAGCTTTGTTTCCGTGGCGGGCGAGGATGAGCAGCGCTCCAATATGGCCGTGATGGAAGTGCACCTGCCCAGCGGATTCGTCGTGGACAGGGATACACTTCCCACTTTGGAATCGAGTGAGCGCATCAAGAAGGTGGAGACCCAGAACAGGAACACAAAGGTGGTGATCTACTTTGATTACCTGGACCGAAGGGAGGTCTGCCCTACGCTGCATGCCTACAAGACCGTCAAGGTTACCAAACACCGGCCTGTGGCGGTGGTCATGTATGACTACTACGACAGCGGTAAGCATCAAAAACTTAACCTAACAATTATCATTTACTTAATGATTCTTTCATAACTTTCAGCTCGTCGTGCCAGACAGTTCTATAGGGCGCCCAAGTCCAATATCTGCGACATTTGCGAGCACGCCAACTGCGGTAACCTCTGCGAAAAGGCCGAGAAACGCGAGTCCAAGCGACCTGATGACTACACGGCGATAGCAGGTCG